>NW_027249386.1:0-217916 GCF_030848795.1 Temnothorax nylanderi | reverse complement strand
CCGTACTTCGGTGTATTTACAGTATAAAAATACCTGTCCTTCATATGCGTAACACTTCCAGTGTAACTTTGTTTACGAAAGTATCTCATTTTATGCTAATATTTTATGTAATTGATAACTCCCGTGTTTTATCTGCGCATCTTCGCGCACGCATTTACGTAATAATCGATGCGTAAACTCAGGCCGCAGTGTAATTTATTATGCAAGGCAATGTAAACGGAGAATTGCGGCGAATTGTAATCTACGGGAATTTACGAGAATCGTAAGGGGTTAATCCGCAATATTGCGATATTGCTGTGTGTATTCTGTGTGTGTGTACGTTTCTCATAATATCCCGCTCCTGTAAATTCACGAAGGAACCTAGTAATCCCAGAGATTACGCGACGAAGATGTTGAACTGTTAATATTCTCCGCGTTACACGCGGGAAGCGGACAGACGATATTCACGGTGCGGCACGACGACGCGGGGGGATGGGAGGGGGGATACGCGTTCCCTTTCTTTCGCGCGTCGCTTTCTACAATAGACCGGGGATCGAGATTCTCCGCTATTCCGCGCCGCGCTGCGCTGCGCCGCGCGAAGCGGGAATTACTTTCGCTACTTTCAGCTCTCCCAACAATACTGTGATTTAATAGAGACCGCGGGCACGCTCGTGTGAGCGCGCTACTTTCATCTTCCTTCGCTCGCGCGATTACGAGTTTTCTTGCCGTCCGTGTCCGACGTCGTCGTTCGTTTCTGTAACAGCGCGCGCGCGCCTCGCGCATTCGTTCCGAGAGGCAACATCGGTCGGACGTTTAATATTCCGATTGTTACGCCCCGCGTGTCAAAAGGAATCATTAACCTGGTTCTTTCGGGCGTGAACGTCTATCTTGTTATCTACCTGTGCAACTGCTTCTCGCAAAAGAGATAGTGGCGTTATTTGCAATTTTCCGAAATTCTCTTCAGCGTTCGCATTGCGGTCTACAAACGATTTCTATTCACATTAAGTTATATGTTTTCTTTTTATCCATATTGAAATACGTGCGTAGTACATAATCCAGTACTTTTCGTTCGGAATTTAACGCAGTCAATCAGTTAAAACAATTTGTAGCCAAAAAGAAGTAGAGAGATATGATATAGAATTAAGTTAGTGATGATTATTTCGTTAAATTCCGATTGATGTAAACCGAGTTACTATTTACTAATATTACGCGCTAAAAATGACCGAAAGAAAGAGGGTCGAAACGTAAGCTAGTCTTATTTGATTCTTTAGATTATAATAAATTATATAGCGCACTAATTACCACGCTTGGCACTTATCGCCAAATTTATTAGTGTTATTTGATTTTATTAAAAAAAGCAAGTTTTTATATATTTTTATTTATATACCAGTATTTTTTATATATGTTAAAATAGACAGCCATATTCGTAGCCAATGACTTCCCGAAGTTTGCGCGAAGAATGCGTCGAAACCGCATTCGATTTCTTTAGATTTCTTATCTTCGAAACGTCCGGCTGCGGTGTGTCGTGACTCCAGGTATTCACTTTCCACGTTTTCGCGACGGGGCGCCCCAAGATCGGATATCGTGTGCCCGTCGAAGCGGTGCAGCCCGATCCGCGGAGCGCAATTTCGCGAAGGGCGGTTATCGTATGCCGTAACGGCGATTCGGGTTGCGACACTTCTCGCGTGGATGACGTTTCGCCTGGCCACGGCGCGGTTCGAAAGTTGCCATCTACGTTTGTTTCGAAATTGCACAGCCACGCGATCCGATCGCGATCTCAAAAAGAAAAAGATAAAAAGGGAAGAAATAGTAAAATTGAAAAGGAAGAAGAAACGGAACTCGTGTAATGCCAGCGCGCGCGATTTGTCTCGGATTTTAAGTCCATGCCGTATTTCACAAGCATACTCGCAATAATTTATTGCACTTGATACGAATGCATTTACGGAGTGTCCTAAAGAGTGCACAAATTTTTGTTAACTCGAGATTGCTTTTAATTGATTTTTTTTCTTAAGATAATTCCTGAATTAAGAACGATCGAGGATAGAACGTTTTTTTGCAATAAAGTAGTAAGATTTAATCGTTTATTTAAATTCCAGTCGACTTTATTTATTCTAGAAATTAAATTTATTTTTAATTGACAGAGTATTTATATGTATATAACTTTATTATATATGCTGATTATTTGGAAATAAATAAACTAAATAAATAATAACATTTTTTAAATTTGTCAACGTATCCATTATTAGAATTTAAGACGAGCTGATAGGACTCGTGTATACCCTATGTGCACACAAATTGCGATTGAATTCGCGTGGGTGCGATCCGATCTGATCTAAACAACGTGCTGAACCGGACAATTGGATGTAAACAATCTGATAAAGTACGACGCGATTTAAACGCGCAGGTGATAGAGAAATCGAACAGGATCGAATGCATCTGATTCCTGTTGCTCTCTCTCGGGCTTTACAAAAGCATCCGCAGGTACTTTGCGATCGTCGTCCGTCGATCCTGTGGGTGGGCAGCCGTACTTTCATCATTGTGAACGGTAATTTATCATTCGTATACTTTATTACGGCAATACGTAATGAAATCGCGGAGATACTGCTGGAATTTATGGCAAGAAGGTGCGGACGTTTTCTAAATGTTACTATGGCGATGAACCCAGTTCTATAGAAATACTCGGTAATGATAACAGTATTTGCGACGCGATATGGTAGATAAACAATAATTTATCTTTATCTTCCATTCTGTGTATTTTTAACTTACGCTTTTAACCTGGAATTTTTAACTTGGAGTTATCTCGCAGTAGAATTATGATGTAGAAATGTGTGCTGCATGCACAATTTTTAAAAGTTTTTTTATATAGTTGATAATTTAGAAAATTCTTATATTTAACATTGGTTGTATTCAACGTAAAATAATTTGTAATTTAGAAACGGGCTGTGCATTTGATACTATATTTCACTGTCGAGACTTCATCATCGAGAGAAAACGTGATTAAGCGCCTCTTTTTGCGCATTGTGATAGCTCGTAACAACGTTGTTGAGAGTCTCGTTCTAGGAAACCGTAGAAATTTTTTGAAAATACGCGACACCGAGACGGACGCGGGGCGCGTGCACCAATTGAACTTGACAGATGCTTCTCCGCTTTTTATCGCGAAAACGGGCACTACCTAGGGGCTTGTTTATACACAAGTTTATCAATGTAATGCGCAACGCGTTTGCACATAACCCATTTGAGATCGTCGCCCGCATAATTCTTTTTTTCCTCCCCACCTCCGCCGAATGGCGAAACGCAAGATGCAGCGGGCGACGCAACAGTCAAAATAAATACCCGCTGTTAACAAGAAATAGTGATGCGCTTTCTGCTGATTAAAACTTTAATACAAATATTAATTAAAGGAATTTACGGGAAAAGTGAGAGAGTGTATAATGTGGATACGAATTAAAGAAAGATATTTGTTAAAAATCTGCAGATCATGTTTATTCGATCGAACCGTTTATTACCGATTGGGGAAAATCGCAGAAATAATGAGCGGTAAAAATTGTCGAAACACCCGTTGCATAATCTGGAAATCTGTCCGACATCGACATCGTCATTTTGCGAAAGATTGACTACCGTTTGCGCGTTGTAAGCAATAAATTGTCAATTTGATTTAACACGGGCCGGTCTTGTGCCACCCCATGCCACCCCTCTTAAATGGTTTAATAAATTTGATCGTTTGATACGCTCATATTACCGTGAACGATCTATTTGATCGCGCAGGCGCGAATTAAAGGCGAGATTAACAAATTACGAAACGGACTACTTACGAGCGTAAGAACGTTTCGGTGGTTTTTTTTTCTGTAAACGGTTATAGCCGCAGCGTTGCGGTTGGGCGAACAGTGCCCACGTAACTGTGTATTAACACTTTAAATAGCAATTTATGTCTTTGCCAGAGTATCGAATTTATCTTTAAGATTGTTAGTAGCGATTATATTTTCAATGAAAGTGCATCGGTCTTTAAAACCGAGTTGTACATCTAAGATAAACATCGTAGACTTTGATAAAGACTCGCTTAAATACTGTTCCACTCCGATATCTCTGATGATACTGAATCTTTCTTTTTTAGCATCTTAACTATTTTTCAAATTTGACACTGCTTTGACAGCAAACATTAATTGATGATAAAATCGATAATTGTCGGTCAACGTTGAAGAACGCGCGATTATATGTCTAAATGAATTGAGGTGCGAATTAATTAATTCATATAAATTAAAGACCGTAATTCATTCTTTAGATGCAACATCGTATTTCGCAGCAAATTCGCAGATTTTCTGCTGATTCAATTTATGTTGATTCATATCCAAATATCCGCGACTGCCGTCAATGATTTTCGGCCGCGCTGCTATCTTTGACGAGCGGCCACTTTTGGATCGCTCTGTATGATAACATGCTACACGCTGGCATTGAGGTGTAGTCTAAGCAGAATAGGCTAACTAACCAACTAACCACGAGACCACGTCAGTAGGACAGTGAAAGGCGACCTAGACCAAGTCTCTTTCGTTGCCGTATGCCGCGACGCGGCGTTGAAACTTAACAGAGAAAGACAGAAAGAGAGAGAGAAAGAGAGAGAGAGAGAGAGAGGAGGGGGGGAGGGGAGGGGAGAGAGAGAGAGAGGGGGGGAGGGGAGGAGAGAGAGAGAGAGAGAGAGAGAGAGAGAGAGAGAGAGAGAGAGAGAGAGAGAGAGAGAGAGAGAGAGAGAGAGAGAGAGAGAGAGAGAGAGAGAGAGAGAGAGAGAGAGAGAGAGAGAGAGAGAGAGAGAGAGAGAGAGAGAGAGAGAGAGAGAGAGAGAGAGAGAGAGAGAGAGAGAGAGAGAGAGAGAGAGAGAGAGAGAGAGAGAGAGAGAGAGAGGTGAAAAAGACGCACGTGTTTCACGCGTGTGTGTTTACCAATACGCGCGGCCACGTGCAGCGCGTGTTTGGCACGTGTCGATGTGCATACGCATACTGACCGGTGCGGGCAGGGAAAAATGGAGTTGCAACGGCGCGGGAGTTCACCGCGCCGCGTCGCTCGCTCGCTCGCGCGGATATTTTAATGCCTCGTCGGACGCTGTCGGAAGTGCAGTTAAAGCGTCGTTAACGTTAAGCGTAAATTATTCCACGGGCGTTTCCATGACGCGCGGGGGAGACCTTAGCCACGCGGATTTATCGGACCTTGTCGTCTTTCGCAATTTAATCGGAGTCGATCGATCGAATCTCACGCGGCCCGGTAACCTAACTAACCTAATCTAACCTAACCTGATCTAACTTCCTGACCCAACTTAACCCCGAAAATGCCTAGCATTGCGTTGCTCCGCCCCTGCGGTTCTCCAAAACTGACGATTGCGACTAACGATACTTCACTATCGTTTTCCGCAAGACGTCTTTATACACAAGTGCGTACGTACGTACGTGGGATTCCCTGGGAGCGGTTACGAGATATTTGAATCTTTATTCAAGCCTACGAGCGACATACCAGGGACGATTTATTACCGGAAATTTCATCTTCGTAGTTGTGTAGAACCGCACCTGGTTCCACGCCGCTCGAAGGAATCGTAGACAAAGTCACGTTTTCATACGGAGGTCACCCGGCGGTGTGAATGACTGACGCCGACGTTCTGGAGGACACACCGTGTGGCGTGTAGTTATTTGAAAGTATAAAGAACGCTATGTGTTTGCCAGAATTTTATCGTACTTCCGCTGCGTAGCCTGTAATGCTATACGTAATAAATTAAAACAATTTGAGAAACTGGAAATTAAAAACAAAATTATAATTTCATTATTCTAACTATATAGTATCTCTCTCCAGTCAATTAGATTATGACTTATTATAATTAGTCTTAATGCCACGAGATGTGCGAATTCGTAAACAAGTGAATAAAATATTCGTTAATTCAATTCGAATTTTTCATAGGAATAGGAAAAAAGTCGAATAAGAATCGGTAACTTCCAGACAGATCGCGCAACTATTTTTTTTTTAAAGAACAGTATATCACTACTATTTCGTTTTTTGTACATTTGTTTTTCTTAAACCAAACAACTGCAAAAAAAGTGCAGGATAATTTTAAGCGGCTGGAATTGCTAATACGTCCGACTCTGCCTGATTCTTACGACTGATTCATTCGTGAGATATTTGCGGGTCGGAGCTGGTTCTACAAAAGATTTTCACTCTGGACGCAGATGAGAGGATGGGCGGGCAAGGGGTAGGGGCGGACGACTTGTCCGAAAAGGATTTACGATCAGCAAAAAGGCGCTCTCGCAGAATTTCGCCATCGCAGCCGGCCGCCGCGCCAACCGACCGTTCGAGGCGACGCGAGAGAGTCGGCCGGCGCGGCGTTTCGGTCCTTTCGATTTCGTTCTCGTTGCGAGATTGTAACTTCGATACTCGACTCCTGCCACGAGAAAAGCATGGCACGAAGATAAAAATAACAATTTTCGACGACCTCCTTGGCTGCCGAAAGAAGAAAGTCTATTGGCGTTCGGAGAGGGAGAAATCAATGCAACGGCCGCCATATAATCTTAATCAAGATTTGCAACGATAATATGTAATTGTATGTTAATTGTTAATTAATAAACATAAATAAACATAAATTTTTAAATATTAAATTAGTGAGATGTTGAGTTGAAATAAAAATCCTATTTTAAAACTCACAATTATTGTAGTTGCATATCAAAAATATGGAAAAAAGAACAATTGTGTAAATATATAATTTATTTAATTTAATGACATAGAAAGAGACTTTGCTGATCTTTTAATACAATATTATCTGATACACGCTAATAATGAGAAATGCTGGAGGCGCCAAGTCTGCGTCTGTTTTCAAGAGAACCGCAAACTTCATCCTAATTTTCATGCACGCACAGTGCGTGCTGGTGAATGGCGAATGTTATAGGGTCAATGGCGCGTAGAAACGGCATCGTAGTACCGTAAACAGATTCGTATTCTTAGACAGGATTTTAGGGGTCAGCCACCATACGCCGTTAAGCCATTAACGATGATATAAAATCCGCTCGCTAACGCGCGCGACGATGTTTCGCAATTCCCGCGCTGTTTATTCAACGTCGCTGAATAGATCGTACGGCAAGTGTCTGCCCTAGCGTATTCTACGATCGAAAATAGCGATATCTATTAATTCCGCAAACATTTCATCCTCCTGATTCGTTACTTTCTCGTTACTGATGAAATTAACAACTTGGAATCAAAACAACGCCAACGGTGTGCTTTGGTATTATCGCAGTAGATACAGACATTACAGTCAGACATATAAGATTGTTCTTGTATTTTGAAATAATATGACTTGATCACTTCAGTGTCAAGATAATAAAATATTTTGATATTATATCTACTCAATATTTATCTAGTCTAGATAAATAGATATTAATATGGCAGTAGATACGGACATTATGGTCAGACATATAAAACTGTTTTTTCTACTTACAATTAGAAATAATATGGTTTGATCACTTTAATGATGATGAAATGTTTTTGCTAATATATTATACCTATTCAATATTTATTTAGACACTATATTGATACGGCAGTAGATATAGATATTATGGTCAGGCATATAGGACTACTTGTTCTACTTTGAAATAATATGATTTTGTCACTTTAATGTCAAGATAATAAAATGCTTTTTGAAACTATTGTGTCTATTTAACATTTATCTGGATAATGTATAGAAGAATATATGTTTTCATAATATTTTGAAAAATATGTTTTTATCTTAAAATATAAATAAGAAAATAATTATTCTGAAATTATATACATACATATTTATATATGTAATAAGAAGTATTATTTTTATTTTCCGAAATATTACTAATTTGCAATTAAAGTGATTAAAATGCCATTATTTTCAAGTAAAAAAAGCTATATCTTATGCCTGACTATAACTGTCTGTATCTACTATACCAAACCAGAAAGAATTAAAAATTGTAATATGTATGCTATTTGAGATTATACTTAAAAATTAAATAAGGAAATATTAAATATTAAAGAATTTTAACCAATGAACCAAAAATAAATTTTAACCAATACTTTAATAAATAACATTTTGTTATTTTTAATTACCGTGTGTATTGAAATTTATTATTTTAACATAAATCAATAATATTTAAACTTTATTGGCTTAGTTAAATTAATATTGTTTTAGTTAAATTAACGACATATTGAGTAGGAGTAGTAGCGATCTATAGGAGGTTAAAATTACTCAAATTGAGTATAATTTCATACTACAAATACTATGAATTTAACAGTGTATATGTGAAAATTAGAAAATAAATATCAAGTATCCAACAAGTTTACGGTGACTTGAAATTTGTTTTAAACAAATTTATTATTAACTTTTACTTCTTTAAGCACCTTTGAAACTACGCGTATGCAGTTTCTGTTTCTTTATATAAGTTGGATGCTTAAATTTCTTACATAACTTTCTTTAAAGTTTATTTTAAAGTGAGAATATTAATTACTGGCACTTACGTCTTGATTTACGAGCGAGTTTGCGTCGCGAGTACGTATTTTTGAGCGCGTAAGTCGGCGTTAACTGCGAAGAAATCCCGAAGCGAAAGTGAGAACGTGTCTTCACTGTCACACATATCCAACTGCAGTGTGGCGTTCTAGTGCACAAACTCCTACTCGCGCTGTCAGTGAAAACCGTCGGTGCGATAGCCCGTGGAATGGAACGCGAGGGAAATGAGGAAAATCGGGCACCGATGAAAGTGAGAGGACGCCGGCTACAGGGTGTCTCAGGCGGCTTATTCCGCAGTCGACCGCGAGAGAAAGGAGTTCACCTCTAATGGAGTAGCCGGTTCGGTTGGTCCGCGCGCGGCGCGATCGATGGAAAACGAAAAAGGCGCAGTGGCGGAGGTTAATCGTTAGTATAGGACCCCAAGTTTTGGAATCTTTTTATTGTTCAAGTTTAAAAATGCAAAAAATACAGTTCTAACAGTGCGCCAAAGCAATTGGTTTTTTGAAGAATAAAAATGCATAACGGTGAAAAGAATTGTTAATGGTCAGCAGCGTTTGGAGTCTTGGAAGTTTTTATTGTTCAAATCTTAAAATATATCTGTTAAAAATACAGATGCAATAACACATAAAGAAATTTGAGAAACAAAAAAAGTGCATTGCAGTATGAATTTTTATATATTTATATGAGTGAATAACTGACTTGGTAAAACAGTTTCTAAGAGGAAACAAGCTTCTTAGATAACACAATGTCCAAAATCGGGACATAAGACGTTTTATAATAACGTCTTGAAGGCGATTTAATAACGTCTTTAAGATGTCGTATTTTGGACATTGTGTTATCTGGGTAGTGTTACCTTTATCATACGTCCATGTAATTTTATTTATTGCACAGCCAAAAATTAAATTTCTCGCGTTCACTAAGATTATTTTCTCGCTACGCTCATGACCTAGACATCAGACCTACTTGTGGATTCTCGGAGATAGAATTGATATGCGCGTTCTGCACACCGCACGATGACGAACGGATTAAATCGGAGAGTAACTTTCACGTTTGCTCTCGCGCGTGATTCTTTCCTTTCTTTCTTTAATTTTTCTTTTAACATGCACTATACCTTATTTGCCGGGCGTGCGCGACCGCCCGAAGATTTCGTAAGGCGATTGTTCGAATGCGTTACGTCAACGGCGAACTAATTCCATATAATACAATCCGGCTGGGGTGCCGCCGCGGTGCGGAGTCTGGTGTCGTAAAGTCCCACATTTTATACGCCGTAAGTTGTTACCAAATGACATTACTCGCATTACACCCTGAACGCGCGCTTTCAACCGGCCGCTTTTCGTCTAAATTCCCGCGGTTATTATTTATTTGGTATTACAAATAAATACTGGGGGAGAGAAAAGGAGGTAACTGGTTCTCGTAAACCTTTCTCTCGGGTGGCAGAGATTAAATAACTACTGGACGCGAACCCTGAAATTTGCGTTTGCG
The DNA here is from genome assembly GCF_030848795.1 of Temnothorax nylanderi. Classification (NCBI taxonomy): domain Eukaryota; kingdom Metazoa; phylum Arthropoda; class Insecta; order Hymenoptera; family Formicidae; genus Temnothorax; species Temnothorax nylanderi. The sequence continues at coordinate 207,964 of NW_027249386.1, read as the reverse complement.
CTCGCGGGAACAAAACGAGATTTCGGGGAAGGCACGTCGAACGATCTGCATGGCATGATTGCAGTTATAAATAATGCAGCGAGACACACAAGTTATAGGAATTTGACTGCCCGAATTTCTTGGATCTTTTTCGGGATGTCGAAAATTCAACGATTTTGCTAATTTATGTAATATCGATACCGTTAAATGCATTAAGATAATTAAAATCAAGTTTAAAAACTTGAGAGAAGTTGGAATATGACAAGTTATTTATATATACATATACTATACGTTAATATTATCTAATAATTTTTCTCTTCTGGTTACAGATTGATCAGTCGAACGTGAGCCTTTCGAGCGGCAAAAAGATTCTTCTCAACGAGGAAGAATCCTATAGCTAGAGTTCACGAGGGTGCTGAAAACGAGGGAAGAAAAACAATTATTTTATCGCGTATTCACGAAAAAGTGAGGGGGAAATAATGGCAGGCGAGGACACACAGATTTTGTCGAACGGCACCGTGGAGGCTCTCACAATCATCCCACCGAAGATGACGAACGGAAACGGGCTGATCTGCGGCGACAAGCAGCACAACAACAACGGCTCGATACCGAATGGGAAGTTGCACGGCGGGATCGGCGGCACGGAAAATGGCAATCTGATCGTGCCGGATGAGAGGTCGAGCAGCCTTCACACGGAGTTCGACGACGCCGACGTGTCCTGTGGATGGGGCCCCTGCAGGCCCCACTGGCTGCAGTACTTCGCCACGAAGCAAGCCTTCCTAGTGACCTTCTGCCTCACCTGGGTCAGTACGCCGAAGTGTATAATCTTTTGAGTAAATAAATTTATTAGAAATGATATAAATAGACGATTAAGAATGGAAGTAAAATAAAAAGTACTCGCTTTAAAAGTCGAAGAGTGAAATGCAAGTGTAACGAAAAGTAAAAATTAAACTTGTGCACTTCGTGGTTTGCTACTCTAAGAAAGAGTAAAATTGTGCTCGACTATAAGTTAGAGTGAAATCGCATTCTATTTAAAACGGCACTCTTTTCGAGTGCAGTAGATCGATCAGTGTCTATAGGAGTGAATTATGTCACTTTAAAAATTCGAATAAAAAATTTACCTTATGAGTGCCCGCATTTACTCAAATTAGAGTGACAACCCTCTCTTTTGGAGTGACTATCTCAATTACTCTAATATATTAGTGTGGAAACCACTCTATGAGATTTAGAGAGTAAGAAGGTAAAAAGAGGCAGCAAAAATTACATCAATTTTGAAGGAACAAATTATTAAAGTATTAATTGATTTTTCCGTGCAAGTTAAAGAGAATAAAGAATAGACGATTTGTTTGAATAAAATTTACAGGACGAGTTTACCCTGGTAAGTTGGCGTTAAAATAATCTTTATTTCTTTTCACCACAGGTGCTTCAGGGCATGTACTACACGTACTTTGTCTCCGTCATCACGACAATAGAGAAGCTCTTCCAAATCCAGTCGAAGACGACGGGCATTATCATGTCGGCCACTGAAATCGGTCAGATCGGGTCCTCCCTGTTACTAACGTATTATGGCGGCCAAGGTCACCGGCCCAAGTGGATAGCCTGGGGCATGATCCTCTTCGCCGTGAGCTCGTTCACCTGCTCGATACCCCACTTTATCTTCGGCGAACAGCTGATTCTTCAGAACGAGATGCTGTTCAGCGGCGTCGGGCCCGGCGCCGAGGGCCACGGGCTCAACAGAACGTATCCGATACCGGCGAATCTCTGCAAGTTCCAGGAAAGAAACAGCACGTTGGACGGGTGAGTGCCGCTGTCATAACTCTCCTTCGAGTTATCCTCTTCTATTTCTAAATTTTTAACGAGTGCCGCCTCCCAACGATTCATCATAATGAACGGGGATATCTTTATTGGCTTTTACCCTCGTGATTAAGTAATAGCTAACACGATAGTCGTGAATCATCAAAAACACGGGGGAATTAGAATTTATTAGGGCCCGGACACACACTTTTTCGAAACAGTAATAGTAAAGTTTCGACCAATCGCGTTGCTCGATTTGGGAACGTACGGCCGTACCGGGGCTTTAATCGCAGTTATAGCAAATGCGAGTGCGAGGGAGAAATCGAATTATTCGGAATTATCATCGGTTTTTACACATTAATAGATTGATTAATCAGTTAATTTAATAAAATTATCGGTTCGATTAGCACTAATAAGATATATAATTAATATAGGTATTAGTCCATCGATTATTTTAATCCGGTTTAACAGCGGTTAATGATTCGTATTTTTAAAATTTACTCCTCGCTTAACAAATTAAAATTACTTGTTCGTTTACTTGTGGGAATCAATGGAGAAAAAGAGTTTATGATACGATTGAGGGAAATTTACGATCGTCTCGTTATTACAATGTCTCGCGGAGAAACAAAAGGCGGCGTGCAAACGATCAGCTGTGTTATTCGTTTCGGGAGATACAATAATCATTTGCTGTGATAAATACACAATGTAAGGCCGAATACCGCCGAAGTAATGGGTATGCAGTTTTGCGTCAAACTCGTATTATACAAGAATCGGTTGGTATTTCTGCGGAATGTGTTGCATCGGCTATTCATGATCCGCAGGCAACTATAATGGGAAATGAATTGCGCTCCTCGTGTTATCTCCAAGACTTTAAGGACGTTCTCCGGCTTCAGTCGTGCTCAACTTGTATTCATGCTTAAAAAGAAAAATTTATTTTATTGAAGTTAATTGTTTATATACAAAATATTACATATATAATAACATCTAAAAAATAAGAAGTTAACTTCACGCGTGAGAACTCATGCGGCGTTGCCAAGTAACTGAGGCCTATCCTTTTCTGTCACTCTGAACCGAGCGAAAAATTCATCAAATCGCGTACTTTACATAAGTATTTCTCGAAAACGAGTACCGCAAGGGTATTGACACTTATCGCATATTATTTCCATTTTTATGGAGCATCATATACTAGTTTTTCAAAAACATTTAGAGAAAACTTTTTTCACAATTCATTATAATGTCTGTTTCACAATAGCTCGGAATAGGAATCTCATGTTAAAAGTTGAAACTTTGAAGCTCAGTATCTCGATTTTTAATACCGCAAGAGGTACTAAAATTTATACCACGCATAAAGCACACCCAAATTAACGTATATTTACAGTTTCAAGAAAATCTAGAGAAAATCGATTTTTCGGAGAACGTCCTTAAACAGATGAATATTTTCGGGCGGAAGTGGCCTCTCTATTTTGGAAACAGTTCTGGAAATAGAAATAGAACGAAGAGGAGGACCATATTAGGAGTTATGTTGTGAACTAACAGATGTCTTATATTTATAGAAAGGTTAGGGTAACTAAAAATACTGGGGGGAATATGTCCCATTCCCTAACTTGGAGGATCGGTTCCCTCTTCAAATATAGAGGAATTCTCGTGACAGAATACTTTCGATGGGTTGCCATCACCTTTTGATTCCGAGAGGTAACGATCGAATAAAAATCGACGATTTTTGGTCTGGATTTGAACTCGGATCTTCGGCTCATTAGAGCAGCGCACATTTCTCTGCGCCATGATCGTCACCCTTTATGTTTAACAAAGCTTACGGCTAAAAGCGCTCTTGTAAATATCATGAAATTGTTCATAGTTCTATATCTGACGTTTTGCATTTGTTCATTTCCTGGCAGTATTATAGTTTTTATGAGGCAAGTATGTATATTTGATAACATGCTGTTTAGAACTTTCTTGATGTTTTATGTAAGTTATTCAAGCGTTACATTATTTTTAACTTGATTAGTTTGTCGTTCTATTAGTATTGGTTAGAATTTATTAAAAAATCATGTATATATGATTTATTGAAATTATATACAAATAACAGATTAAAGAAGGAAAAAGAAGACCAGTATGCAAAGGTACTTCAAAGAGAAAGAAAAATAGGAAAAAAAATCAAATTTTTGTTAAGTGTGGCATATTCACCCCAGTTATCCTATATTTAGTACAGTACATTTAAATAGCTCGAGGAGAGATTTACCTCAGAGAATATAATAAATTAATTTAAAAAGGAATTGTTTTTAAATCTTTTTAAAAATAATTTTTTTAACGGAAGAATAGAAGCGTACAATTTATGCGCGTATTAATTTCACTTTTTTAGGATTATTACAACAGAGTTCTAATATGGTCCTCCTTTTCGTTCTATTTCTATTTTCGGAAATGTTTCCAAAATAGCGAAGAGACTTTTACCCGAAAAGGGAGACTTTTACCGAAACATTTATCTGTTTAAAGTTTTAATACCCGTATTAATTTCACGTCACATACGTTATACTAGTGACGTATCGTAGTGCATAAAGGAGATCAATTTTCACACGAGAGAGAGAGAGAGAGAGAGGGGGGAGGGGAGAAAACAATAACGTGTTTGGTTAACGAGCGAGAAAGTTTGGTTGATAACATCGTTCTCTGACGGCAGTAATTATAGTAACGGACCCCATTCTTCAGGAGGCGCGTCTACGTGTGCCGTAATTTCTCTAATTGCTGTTACATAATGAAAGTGTCCATTGGCCGAGCACAATGAGATTCCGTGGCGGGCGGAATGCTCGAAACTGATCCACGCAATTTAACGCGGTAATAAAATGGAGCGATGTCGATTACGTTTTTCTTGGTATCGCGCGCGCATGTTGCAGCTGCGCTTATCACTTATCGTGAAGAAAGATGATCATATATCCCTCTCACGTAGGCGTCAGTTTCCTGATGTATTTCCGCAAATATTTGATAGACAATTTTAATGTAAAATAGCACACAATTATAGGCGATAAATTTGGGTAGCGATAATTGTGACACATTTATACAATATAAATTAATTTGTACAATTCAATTTTGCCGACTGAATAATGAGATTACAAAGATCCATTATTCTAAATTTATTGCTTCTATAAATGCTATATATGCTTCTATAAATATGCCGACCGGCAGAACTTTATTGTCAATGCCAGATCTCGTAATTTAAACCTTATTACTTTATCTTATAATCAATTTTAATTTTTTGAACTAATATATTCATATCACTTTTTTGACATTCGTTTAATTTTAATATTATACGGTATATCTACATGTGTACTCTACAAGAAGCCATCAAAGATTAAGTAATTTTGTATATATAAACGATCATATGTATCGAAGTAGACGCGGAAAAAGTATTGCTTTATTAATTTTATTATATTTTTGTTTTTCGAAGGTGGAACATATCGACGACCGCACCCCAAACCGATTCGGCGGACTACTGCAAAGGCGATTTTCTTACGGAGCAGAGAATGCAGAGCAAGATAACCACGGTGGTGCTTGCGATATTTTTTGTATCCTTACTCGGTGTAGGAATGGGTCAAACGGCGGTATATACCCTCGGTATACCGTATATCGATGATAACGTAGCCAGTAGAGAGAGCCCCTTGTATTTCGGTAAGTTCTTTCACAAATTATCACTCTTATTCATCCTTTTTCATTTTATACATCTTTTATTGTAACAGATTATGTAATACATTTTAATTTAAAAAAATAATTTAGTTATCTATTTATTTCTGCTACTCGTATATTTATAACTATTAAATTCTAATTGTTAGAAGTAATTATTTTTTAATAACGTATAAAGATTTATTTTTATTTTTCTTTTCTATGCGAATCAGATTACTATCCGAAACTTGATTATAGATTTGAAAAACCATTTGATTATATGCAACAGCGATCACTATCGGAGTACGGATTCTCGGGCCAGCGTTAGGCTTCATTCTCGGTTCCTTGTGCACGATGGTCTACGCAGATTTGTCGAGGAATCCGCAGATTACGCCATCGGATCCAAGATGGGTCGGTGCTTGGTGGCTCGGTAAGTTCAAATAAATTATAATATCGAAATTGGAAATAATGTGATTAGCTCAGAGTAGGAATAATGTAAAAAAAAATACTCCACTTGCAAAAGATTTTACTTAGTTATTTTATAATATGGATTATAATCGATACCGGAATTCTCCATAAGGCACTTAACCTTCGATTTAATGTAGAGACGCAAAAAGACTTGATTCGCTAAAAGTCGCTTGACCTTCATCGTTCAAATTGCGTATTACGTGAAAAATCTATCTGCGTTTGTCGCGAGAGTGTATCATTAGCCGGTTTTCAACTGGTCTCTCGTGCTCGTTTTCTCATTGAAATATGCGTTCGGCGGCATAAAAATAATTACGTGGATATGGCAATTGATGGCAAAGGGTAGTAAGCTAATAGGTTATTTTAAATGCGTTAAACATTTCCGCACTGTTTATATCCGGTGTTAATAAAAATGCTAGGCATTGTACCGATTTTATAAAAATATAATTGTTATTATTTATTAACTTGTAATATATGCATATATTATATATTTATATATGTTGTTATAATATGTGTATAATTATATACACTAGTAGAGCACACCAATTATATCCGGACATCAATTATTCAAAAATTTCAAAAATATTTATTTCTACCAATTTCTACTTATCAATATTTGTTATATCGTAACATTTGGATTTATTTCTAAATATTGTATCTTAGATTAGATTATGCGTAAATAAAATTAAAATGTTCGCGCGTTTTATGAAAATATTAGTAAAGACGAACAGGACACTCGACGCAGAAATTTATACGTAATAAATATCTATATTGTCTGTTTGTATATTATAAAACATAGCGCGAAATAAACACAAAATGACTTTCGCAACACAGATAATAACAAATCATTTCAAGAGAAACACTAATCGCGGCTGATGTAGCAGTACCAAATGTAACAGCAACAGTAAAAGTACAAAGCTCCAACAGCATGGTTGAAATAAAGAAACTATTTACCGTTCGTAAGAGCAAATATTGTCGTGGCGCATCATGCAGTTAAAATGCATCATAATTACGTATAAGGATAGTAAAAAATAATGAATTGGAAAATTCTCAAATTGTAAGTTAAAATACTTAATTATATAATTATATAATATACAAAGTATACACTTATTATATCTTAATTATATCTTAATTATAAGTTAATGTAACACACACACACACAGTCACACACACACACCACACACACACACACACACACACACACACACACACACACACACACACACACACACACACACACACACACACACACGCATATAATACAGTGTGTATGTATTGAAAATTTTGTGCGTGTAATTAATTATAGTATTATACGACAGTTTTATTTGTCCAGATAACTGGTGTGTTTTACTTGTGCCTGCAATTCGCTATTGTGAGGCAACTTCGTTCGTACTTTACTTTTTTTTAAACTATGCGAGACTTCTCTTTCACTGACTTTTCGTATAATGTTTCAGGATTAGTTTTGATATCAGCGATGCTGATGATCGTGAGTATAGGTATGTTCGCGTTCCCGACCCGTTTGCCGGCCAGCCGAACGCCACCTCGACGAGCGGACTCACAAAAGCCCAGTTTGAGAGGTAAGTCCAGATTTATCCGGCGGGAATATGTCTCTCCGATCTCTTTCGTCAGGCTAGTTGCCGCCGTTGTCGACCGCACGGCATCGGATCTCTCGCGCCAACTTAATCTGTTTTTATGGCTCGCCGTAAGCTGCTTTGCGGCAGTTCCCGTCTCTCTTTCCTTCATTATCTCCTTCTCCCTTTCTGTCCCGCGATTTTCCGTGCGAACGATCTTGAGGACGATTCCGCGGGAACGAGAAGGATAATGGGCGGAGCGTGTGTTGCCCGTTCCGCTGTGATATCAATTTATCCTCGTTGGCGTAATGCTCACGTGTAAATTTAGCCCGTGCTGCGTATGTCGTCGCATTCGCGCATTCGCGCTTTCTTTCCCTTCGTTCTATGATTGTAATCTGCACGATTGTGATATTCTCGACGCCTGATTATAGTTCGTACTGGCATTTATAGCGAATCCCTGCATACGTGTGATAACATCGCGCGCAGCCGCTATGCGAATAAATTGCATAGAGATAAGAGATTTCGAATTGGAAATTGATTAAACGTTAGAATTTGCCCGAGCAAAGTTTTAACCCTAGCTCGCCACATTCCGCTCTAGTGGACCGCTAAACGTTTTTCGGTTTTCTGGTATTTGTATAATAATATAATTTTCTATTATAGTTTCCTTATAATAAGTTCAGTTTAAATTCAATTCATTTTTTTGACCTGATATTGTCATAACATCTTATTCAGATTCTGTATTTCCAATTTCTACAGTACAAGCTATAAAAATATTAATTAGAATGAAAATGACAACGCGACAAAGTTCGAGCGGTCTCACGGACCGGAGCGTGGCGAATTAAGGACTCGAAAATAAGTGTGAAATTAACTCAAACTAGCTTGAGTTAAAAATATGTAAATAAGTGTGTAAGGCGAGATCTTGTATCCCACACTGAGAAAAAAAGTTGTTAACTTGATTAAATATTTTCAACTAATTTTTATTTTTTAAATTAAAATATTTATGTATTTAAATTAAATACTACATATTAAATCTAACATAACGTAATTCGACTCAAATACTTAAATATTTCAATTAAAAAAATAATCAGTTGAAAATATTTAATCAAGTTAACAACTTTTATTTCTCATTGTCAGTGCAGTTTCGTATAAATGTCTTCTCAAATGCCTGATTGTTATGACTGGCACTTGATCAAAAGCACAAAAACACATCCTTTAATGATTATTTCATATATTCGAGATTATCTTATGTAAATCTGCAGGAAGATATAATTATGAATGTATAAATGGCACATGAGAGTACAGCATATGAAAGTGAATGCTGCAGGAAAATGAGTAGGTATTGCGAAGGAAAAGCAGAGTGGCTTTCGTGTGATTGCTAATTATATTTCCACGTAACGTAACGGCAAGTGTGTTTTTGTTGTGCGCTGAAAGTATCGCGACGAAAGGCGAAATTCTGCACGCCATCAGCCACTTGCCATAGTGCCGCGGATCGAAGGCTAACGAGAATGCAAATAGAAGCCGGAGACAATGTGCTCTTCGTAAGTTAATCGGGAGCTCACGACTAGCGATTTCGCCTACGGCTCGGATAATGCTTTCTCTTACACACATATTTACATTGCGCATCAAGGTAACAATATATCGGTGTGCCCTGAATCATGGTTTTCGTCGATTTTCTTTCGACCCGTTAATTTAATTTTTCGTCGATTGAATGACTTTTATTATAATATTTGATTTTTTTATATTTAGAGAAAATAGGAATAAAAGTATGAGGATCATTAAAAAATTCTAATTATTACAAAATGCAAAAAAAAAATGCGAGCGATGCATTGTACTCTAGAGAGTATTTATGTATAATAATATTTTTTACCAGAATTCTTTCCCAATTGTAAATAATTTTCTACGTCGCTGCAGAAAACTTCGGCTACATTATTCAAGTTAGGAACGTGTGTTCGATCTATAACAACCCACGCGTTTAAATCGCTTCCATTCTCCGACGACGATCGAGATGCAACAGGATGAATCACGATGCTGCCACATCTGCAGCTGCATCGATATCTCGCGCGGGATCCCGATATCGGTCTCGTCGCCATCGCGCGGCGACGAATAACGTATTTATATCGCTCTATCTGCGCGTATAAAAGAAGGATACGAGGCGAATCGAGCGATCTCCGAAGCCGGTAAGCCTCCGGCGGTTCAAGGTCAATGGCGAATCTAGGTGCCGAGCGGAGAAAATCGGTATCGCCTCCGCCTATAATGTATGCGGGTCCAATCGGGAAAGTACGGCTCGCGCCGAGATTTACAGGTTTCGACACGCCTGTAAAAAAAAAAAGAAAAGAGTTAGGCGCGCGATTAGGCTCTCTCCATGGAGAATCGTCCTCTCCTCGAGCGACTCTCTCGCGAAATTCAGCGACCGTGAATAATCAGCCTCGTCCCCTGATTAGATTCCTGCGCGTTTGCCGTTTTTTTCCCTCCCTCGGTGTTTCCAGCTGAACTTCTACTGCCAGAAGTGGCTCTTTGAAGACGGTGTTTCATGCTTCGTTTGCGATCCAATCACCTTGACCTGTTTAATCCTTTGATTTCTCTCAAGCCGCTCAAAGTATTGACGAAAATTTAACACGTTATCTTGTTAATGCGCGTTTATATTAAAGTCATTATATTGGTTGCAAATATAATAATTAACCCTGAAAAGATACCCTAAAAGTGTTTTAATAGAACATTAAAAGAAAAATTCTCTTTGAAGATAATATTAATTTGCGTATTACATTCTTTGTAAAGAAACAGAGTCTTTCGTAACTAAATTTTTCTCTTAAAAACAAAAATCTACTGTGATATTTCCTTTAACCCAGACAACATGTCCCATATCGGGACATATGACGTCTTAAAAACGTCATTAAGACGTTTTAGGTCTCGGTTTGGGACATTGTGTTCCAATTGCGTTTTAAACATTCCATACAGCTGTTTATAACGCAATAGGGACCAGAAAAGGACAAACGCGTAAGAACAAATTTTCGTAGTCCGTATATTTTCGAAAGGACACAAATGGTACACTTTCTAATAAGTTTCTCAAACAGTTTTCTATATGCGATTTTCGAAACGCTTCGTCTCAATTATCGCGTATCGCGTTACTGCGTAACTAAGCGAGAACTTAGCTCGTTCTCCGACGTCGAAAGCCCTGAAATCGTCGGATGCTCCTTTAACAGACCCTCTCGTGTGAGGACGGTGCGTTCACGCGTGCGTTCACGTGAACGTGTGTGCGTGTACGCGTCGGGAGCGCACACGCCGCCGCCGCCGCTCTCTGCGTGTGTGCGTTAATAATAATGACTGACCGACTCGTGCACGAGGTGGGGCAAGTTCACGGTCACGCGTCGTGTATAGAGGCGGTGCGGTGGTGGACACGCACGCGCGTACGTTTTGCGCGTGCACACGGACTAACATGCGTGTGTCTCTCACTTTGGATCGTTTTTTTCCTTTTCTCTCTCTTCTCCCTCCCGCTCTTTTTTGCGTTCTGCGTTCTGTGTTCCTCTCGTCCTCTTCCTCTCTCTTCCGCGTCATTCTCGGTCGCTCTATACGCAGCTCGCTCGCTATACGAGCTGCATTACTAACACCGTCGCGCTTAATTCGGCGGATCGCCTACGTGCGAGCCTTTTTAATGTCTAACTTTTAACCCGCGTCTCTTCTAATGTTTTATTTATTGTCGGACACGATGTTATTTTGTTTAAAGCGCGTCGCCGTGCCTCCGCATATTTATAACGAATATTTTACTGCCGCGTTTTAGGCGTAGCTTATCTCCGAGCCCGACGCCATGTTCCACGCGTATGTAAATCGAGTTACACAGTGATATAGAGAGATAGCAACACCGAAAAATTTTAATTATTACTGCAGTTGTAGAGATCAGATATTTTGAATTCACGACGATTAGGTTTAGAGGGTACAATTGACCTGTCCTGCAGTATTTAAATCTCACCGAATAAGCCTACTCCAATCAGACTCGATTGTTATCCAACTATTGCGTAATCGTTAAATTTGATGAGCGATGAGTTGTAATTATAAAATGTATAACATTTATGCGTCCGCATAATCTGCACGTATGCTCTCCCACCGGACCGCGTCTATTTATTTGTGTCTCTCGCGTTAATCACCAACTTAATGGAGTTGCGAAATCGGCGAGGTGAAACATCTGTCCGTAACGCGAATGGATATATTTTTAAATATACGATAGCGATCGGCGTCTCACGTTCGAACCTTTAAAGGGTACGCTATACGTGCGCGATAATACTCGGAGCGCAATGTTAGTCACGTTTGTCTACTCATGGTCTGTGGGACGTCCCTATGCGGAGTTGCCACGACCGGAGTTGCCTCTCCTAGCTGGCCTCTCACGGGTACCTAGAAGACTTCTAGGCAAGTCCTAGGCATATAGCCGCGTTTGCACGCACAAGGTTACGCATATACTATACACTTTCTACAGTATCGTGCGAAAAAGATGCTCGAGACTCGTCCCGAGGAGATAAATTAAGTCCTCAGCGGAAGAAGACCGAGGGGCATTTATTTAGCCTCTCTTTGAGCAAATTGCAAAGTGATTAATTAACCCTTTGACCCGCTTCTCGATTTATAATAATCGGACTTTTTAAAAGGACGAATCTCTTTTTCTCGAGACTTCATACATCTGGAAAGTGAAATCGCGTGATTGCGATAGAGCTTAAAATACTCTGAAACTTTTATTTCAAATATTTTTAATTCCTTGATGCATGAGAGATTTTTAAAATTTTGCGATATACTTTTTCAATACCTTCGTAATTTTTAGAAAAACTTTACGACAGTATTTGATTTTAAATGATCAAAATCCTTTGTTTTGCTACTTTTCAAAATGGGACAGGAAGAAATGTATGCATCCATAGCTTCAACGGTATTCAACGTTAAAAACAAATATACTATATTAATTTTAAATTGCTATTTTTACGTCTAAATGCTATAGCATACAGAAAAATAATTTTTTATTTTGAGCTTTATGACGATTTATCGAAAGAGACAATCGCGAATGTTTCTCTCGTTAGAACTGACAGTAAATTAATTCGAGAGGTGTATAAATGCGTTTGCCGAGCCTCGAGAATAATTTTGTGCATTTCAATCGCAATAACGTCGTTCCTTAATTATCGGGGAACTAGAATGCTGGCGGACTATAGCTTCCTAGAAAGCAGGTCTATACGTTTTTCAATGGGTCAATACGTTCGTTCGGCCGAGCGATATATATGTACCTTTGTCTGGCGAAGGTAAACGCGTGTGTAAAAGTCCACGCGACGCATCGATCTCCACCGATACGTTACACTGATTCCGGTGAAACTGCCAGTAAACGTAGCCGTCGTTGTCGTCGTCGTCAATGCTAAAGTCGCTTGGAATCGCTCAGCGCTTTATAACGCAGAATCGTACAGCACGGAGCCTCCCTTTCTCCTTTTCTCGGCGCGATCTCTTCCTCCGTTCTGTTTCCCATCTCCGACCACCTTCGAACCCTTTCGCATCCTCCCGAGGAAGAGGACGCCGAGAGGAGAGGACTCGATTGCTGGCTAATTAGCTCGCCCCTCGTAATCGAGCTCGTAAATATACGGCGGATCGGTAGACCCGGCAACTCTGTCAGATTCGCAGAGGACGAGTATATACGGGTGTACGCACGGCTCGAAGGGACAGAGGGAAGATCAGGCGAGACCGGGACCAATAAGAGATAACCGTGTGGCCACGCGTGCATCTCTCGCTTGCCACGAGATGCATCTGCGCGGCGGAGCCAGATCGCACGACTAGGACTATCGCTAAGCCCTGCGTAACCTTCGTCCATGAAACGTGTAACACTTCGAGTCGATGACCCGTATACCCGTTGTACATTAATACGGCGGTCCGAGAGATCTCATTTCTCTCATTTGCCTAGAGGGAGCATAATTAGTGGGACATTTCACGTCGGACTTTCGAAAATTTCGAAAGGACATGGCATCCAATCGGATTTCGTTAGAACGTCCGTTATCTGATACCTTCTATACGCACGTCGACTGATTTATTTCTATTAGGTTACTAGATTTACATCTATCTTCCAGCGGTTTTCAGACAAGGAAAATAAGACACAATTTACATTTTAATCGATGATAAATATTTATTACTCAAAAATTTCTGGTTGTAAATTGCTGTAATTCTTTTTTGTTTCACCTGTGTCGGAAGTCAATGACAACCTTAATGAACACGTACAAGCAGAAGTTTACGGACTGATCTGATATTAATTCTTGCACTCTCACACGCGCACATTCATATATTAACACTTTGATCGTTTACTGTTGCAGACTTTCCCAGCGCTGTAAAGAGGCTGTTGAAGAACGACATTCTGATGTTCAGAACCGCAAGTAGTGTGTTACACATCCTGCCGATCGCCGGTCTCTATACCTTTCTGCCCAAGTACCTCGAGAGCCAATTTCGCCTGCCGGCTCATCATGCGAACATGATCTCAGGTAATTATCGCGAGTGAACACGCGAGCGGGGCCTCCGGGAATCCCGAAATGTATCCCCAATTATATTACTGATGATATGCTCACCGTGAGAGATGAATCGTGTCCTCCGGAATAACAGCGTCGACGTTTCCCGAAAGATCGGGCGGGCGACGTCGCAAGATTTCGTCGCCGGATGTCCGTCGCGATTACGACGCAAAGTGGATAATTTGACGTAAACGTCAGAACGGTCGTGTCATTTCGCTCACGAAAAAAAAAACCTTGTTCTCTCACTTCGTCCATCGTGCAGGAAGTTGCGACAAAATCTGTCGGCCAATCAAACAGAATAATCTGGAATTATTATTAATGCTTTGTACGACTTAAAGAAACATGTATGCTTTCTAAAAGTCGAAAACTGAAATATCACTCAAAATGTGAAATGCAATTGTAATGAAAAGTGAAAATTGAGCCTGTGCACTTTGAACGTTTCGCCACTCTAAGAAAGAGCAAAATTGCGCTCCATAAGTTGGAGTGAAATCGCATTTCACTCCATTTGAGTGCATCAGTAGATCAGAATCCACAGGAATGAATTCCCAGGTAGCAAGACTCGTCATTTTGACGTCAATTGACGTCAAAAGTCTGTCATTTTGACGTCTTTTGACGTCATTTGACGTCAAAATGACGAGTGCTTGCTACCTGGGTTATGTCATTCTACAATTTTGAGTGGAAAATTTCACTCTGTTAGAATTATTATTTATCATTCAAACTTCGATGAATCGTGATGTAACTTTAGAGTGAGATCGTACCACTACGGTAGAGTAGCCGTTCTAAAAATTTGAGTGAAAAATTTACTCCTACCTTATGACTATCGCAATCACTCTAATATATTAGTGGCGAAACCATGCTCTATGAGATTTAGAGAGTGTAATTTACAGCAACATTATACATATTTCCGATTCTTTTTTTTTTTTGTTGAAAAATATTAATTAAAATTATAATGAATAAATAATGTTAAAGTGACGTAATGGAAGATGTTGCTAGTAGTATCGTGGCCTGGCTGCGCGTGCAGCGATAATGGATAGTTCGATATAAACGGTAGAACGAACTCGCGCGTATCTCGGTATTAATTGTACAGTACCTTATCTTACGTACGTGCACGCGTTAATTTATGATATTGTCCGCCGAATAACTGGCGTCGGCCGTAGAACAAGGCTACATTCCGTTTCTACATTCTGATTCTACTTCCCATCATTTTACGCTTGTCCGGCTTATATTAATTAAGTATGGTCGTATTATTCAGTGGCGAATATTTTGAGAACTACCATTGTGTTGCGCAATGCTATTGTACCGATTTTGAATTATTTCGTAGATGCCCGCGACGAAAATATATTAAACTAATAAAAATACAAGTAGAGCACTTTAATTCTGAAGCGTTATGACAAATTTTGAACACTATATTTGATATACTTTGTAATTATTGAAAAGCTTTTTTTTATGATATATATATTGAATAAAGAAGATTAAATAATAAAATTTATTTGACTTATTGAATAAAATATTGGATAGTCTGTAGTTTAAATAGAAAATTAATAAAATATATGGTTGTCAATTTTGTTTTTTACACAACTATAATGTAATAATATACTTTACACTATTTAGTGTATTAAGAGAGCAACGTGTTTTTATCCGACAAGTGCGCTGATTTTTTAATTAATGAAGTCTATTTTAATGAAGTGACTATCGCTATTCTTGAGTTTCCATGACTGGATTATGACGCACAACATGAATTGCCAGGTGAATGGCTCTGAACGGTCGTATAATGAGCGCGATTTTTTGCACAGGTGTTGGCGGGATCCTAGTGATGGGATTGGGCATCATAATTAGCGGCGTATTTATCTTGAGGGCGAAGCCTAATGCCAGATTCGTCGCAGCCTGGATCGCCTTCACCGCGGTCGTTTACGCGATCGGCATGGGTGTGTTGATGTTTATTGGTTGTCCGATGGACGACTTCGCCGGACTTGTGTCACATTCCGACGGGTAAGTGATTTCATCGCATCTAGCAAAATTTTACGTCGGCGTCGCTCCAATGATTACGCTCGACGCGGATGTCGTTGAAAGGAAAATTTTTATATGTTACGAATAAACAGGTGAAATTATTAGCACATACAAGCATATATTAAATGAAGATAACAATACACAGGAGACCTCCATGTAACACGATGAAAAAATTATAATATTTGTTTGTTTTAAAGTGAAGTAAAAAGGGTTTTATATCTTTAATTTAATAATAATCTGTTATATCTTTAATATTTAATTTACATTTTTTATAAATATGTATTTCCATATGCATACATAATTCATATATGTATCTATAATATGTGTGGCTCGCATAACACGGAATGCATTTCCCGTGTTATGTAGAGGTCTATATTACTCTAGTATACTATATTACAATTTATAATTAAATATTGTATTAGCATAATCGAGTGTCAGTGAAATTAACCAAGCATTCTATTAATCTTATATCTGGTATCAAGGACGACAAAGTGTCTAACAAAATTATGTATTTTAGCTTGTAAAGATAATTTTAGATAATTTTTTATTAAAATAAGATGTAGAGAGAAAGACAGAAAAGGTCTAGAATAATATTAGCATCCGTAATTATATATAGGCATTTTAAATGTTGACGTTTACGTTCTCGGATCCAGTGCGACACGTGACAAAGTTTATTTTGCGTTCTCCCTTCGATAATATCGCAGCTTGACAGTATTTTCGAAAGCGTTCGACTCATGTTAGTAACATCGTTACGAAACTATCGCGATTGCCACTTCGCGCGGTCTGGCGAACGACGGCCGGTATTTAACGAAAGACAACGTGCTCGAATGCGTGTCCGATTAAAATGCGCATCGTAAATACACGTATCGGAAACGCGCGCGTGCGGACCCTCGCCCTCCCTCCCTCTTATTTACAAGTCAACGATATCTCCTGGTTCCCCTAAATACATACATCTCGAGCTCTTCCGATTCGGGCTCCTCGTTTATTTATTAGGCGCGCGAAAGCGAGAAAACTTTGACAGTGACTTTGTGCAATCTAGAGCATTATATCTCATCGAGCGGAAACCGTCATAACGTGGACAAATATATTTTTTTAACAACAGGATTTAATTGATTTTAATGGCTTGATTCTTGTGCGGCTGTGAATTGCTTTATCTCCTTGTTTTAGCAGAGACTTTTTTCCAACATTCTCTCTCTTTCTCTTTCTCTTTCACACATCACACACGTACATACGCACACATATTTTCTCTATTTTTGTATTACATTATAAAAATTATAGAATTTAGGGAAAAGAAGATATTATTTATAATTTTAAGGTGTTTGGTTTAATCCTTTGTGTCACGACTTTTTATTAGACCGAATTTTTTAGACCGATCCCCCGAAACTTTATATCGGGGATTTTTCGGGTCACTGATTACGAATCAGAAGTCAGAATTTTTAAATTTATGGTCGATTTAATATGGCGGACCAATAATCCAAAAATTTATTTAATTTCCATGAAAATTAGTACGTGTGGTAAATCAGTACCTGGGTATAGGAGGTTTTTTGTCGCTGAATCTGAATCTGAAATCCACAGGACAATATTATAAGAGATATTCAAACTATTTATTTGGATTTACAGTGGAAAATATTGATTTTTTCATATTTTTCAAAGAATATTAATTTATAATAAAAAAACAACGTAGCAAAAAAATCTGACAAAATTCTGAAAAATACTTTAGGGTGTCCTAAATAAGTGCTTAAATTGTCGTTTCGATATTGATAATAGTTTAATGGAAAATGAATTTTTTAAATAAAAAGCACAAATTTTGACTATTTGTTTATTTATAATAATTATGCAAATAAAAATTTATGGTTGCCTACTTTTTTTACACTTGTTCATGTACATAAAAAAAATTCGTTAAAATAATTAAAAACTGTGTGGAGAAAGATGAGACGCTCAGTTTCACCGTGCCGTAAAGGGTTAAAAGCACTGATATGATTCAGACTGCTACGTATCTGAGACATCATTTCTAATATTTAAGTAGCCAGCGAGCCATACTTGCTAAGTCAACATTTTTCTCGCTTAAACGAGATATTTAATGTACCTGACATTTACTTATTGAGCTTGATTTCTTTATTCAACTTAACAAAGTTTACCTTTCTTTAATTAAGCAAACGCATTTCTATTTAAACTTATTAATCTATTTTTATGTCAAAACGAATTATCTTAAGCAAGACAGACGATTAAGTTAATAAAATGAGACATAGTTTAAAGCGGGGCTGATCTGAGAACGATTCGTTTCCATAGACTCTCTAGCTTCGAGCCGACCTGCGAGGCTACTTGCGACTGCGATCGGAACAAATTCAGTCCAATCTGCGGCACCGATGGCAGAACGTATTTCTCCGCGTGTCACGCGGGTTGCTCGAATTATACGGTTGCTGACGGCAAAGTGGCATCGGTAAGTGCTAAGCCCGGTAGAACCGGCAGGACATGCTCTGATGACATATCTGCTAGAGTGAGATTACACGGGATACGATGGTAATTGAATCGGTCGTCAGCTTGGAAACACTGTAAGACCAAGAATTGAGATTGTTGGGAAGCCACTCGGAGATCAACATGAATTTGGGAGATCTCTCGCCTCTGTTTACGAAATTTGCGATATTTAGACAGAATCACGGTTGTTGAAGCCGAAGACAATTTTAAGCGTGCTGTTTTATTCGATATTTCTTGAATATTTAATAACGAGATTTAATAACTCTCTGAGCATAAATATCCATTGTAACTTCATTTTTTTCGACGCGAAATAGATATTATTTGGTACTCTCTAAAAGTCAAGGAGTGAAATGTCGCTCAAAACGAGTGAAATGCAAGTGTAACGAAAAATGATAATTGAGCCTGTACACTTTGAATGATTTGTTTAAGAAAGAGTAAAATTGCGCTCTATAGTTGGAGTGAAATCGCACTCTATTTGAGTGAGAGAGCACTCTTTTCGAGTGTAGTAAATCAGTATCCATAGGAGTGAATTATGTCACTCTACAATTTTGAGTAGAAAATATCACTCTGTTAGAGTCATTTATTAGTCAATCTTTAGTGAATCGTGATTCACTATAGCTTTAGAGTGAGATCACATCACTTCGATAGAGTAGCCGCTCTAAAAATTTGAGTAAAAAATTCACTCCTACTTTATGAGTGCTATCTCTTTTGGAGTGACTATCGCAATCACTCTAATATATTAGTGCATGGCGAAACCACTCTATGAGATTTAGAGAGTATTGTGTAACTTCTTTTTTAACACGAAATATTATTCGGCAGTTATACTTTCAACATACGAGGCGCGAAAAATTATAATCCTCGCTACAAATTCCCTCTTCTGATGACGTTACGTTTGATACTTCACAGTTTTACAATTGTCAATGCATCGGACAGAACGTAACGATACCGGAAATAGTGAGCACGGCGTCGATCGGTTACTGTCAATTGGAGTGCAGTAACTTTTGGGTTTACATGATCCTGTTCTCAGTCTTCGTTTTTATTCACTCCACGAGCGAGGTAGGCTCTATGTTGCTCATTCTACGATGCGTGGATCCCAGGGACAAGGCCATGGCACTGGGCCTGATACAGTTCGCCATCGGCTTATTCGGTAATTACTTACTAATTACTTGCTGGACATTTTCCAATAACAGAAATAAAAACTTTTGTTTGAAAAATATTAAAAATGATTGTAATATTACTTATAAACAAATTTTATAATTAAATAATTTATATAATATAATAAAGTATTCATGTAAGTTCACGAATTGAAAAAAGGCTAATTTAATTTTAATTTCTCATTGTTCTAAAAATGTCTTTTTCAACAGTAATATATAGTATCTTTGTCTCTTCGCTTCAGGCAATGTTCCGTGTCCTATCGTTTATGGTGCTGTGGTAGATTCCGCTTGTCTCGTATGGGAATACGCTTGCGGTGAGCGAGGCGCCTGTTGGCTTTACGATTCGAACGTCTTTAGAATGTTCTATCACGGTATGTACAACTTAGAGATATGGAAAAAATTCTACTACTAAAATTTGTTACTAAAAAATGGAAAAAAATTAGGTTGTTAAAAAAAAAATTTTGTGTTGAATTTTTAAATTAACACACGTATTGTTAGTAATATCACTGCAAATCCAAGTGTGTTATTTTAACTGAAGCTCTTTTTACACATTTCTTGCCGTTTTAAATTACGTCATTTAACACGGTTGAACGTATTAACTTTCAATTTAATGCGATTAAACGTGTTAATTTAAAACATATAAAACGAGCTTCAGTCAAATGTGTCATTTTTAGACGTTTATGCATGTTGAAATAACACACTTGGATTTACAGTGATATTTCTTTCGATTTTGTTGTAACTTGAAATGCTAATGAAATATATAAAATTAAAATAAATAAATAGATGGATAATTTGAGCCGAAAGTTTGCAAGAAAGGAAGAACATATTCTTTAAATAACGATAAAATTTGCAGTGTCACCACGCTGGATTGCACATAAACACAGATTACGTAATATACTGATTGAATGTTTCTTTTGCAGGTACGACGGGCGGCATCCTCTTGCTGGCCTTCGTGGTGGATATAGTCGTCTGGTACAAGGCCGGGAGCATAAGCTTCGTGGAGGAGCAGGAGGGCGAGACAGGTACTGCGGAGGAAATGGCGACGTTAAAATCGCAGGACGCTCAAGCGGTCGAGAACGACTATTTGTGAAGGTTTCGTATTACTCTTTTGCGGTGAAGGGCCGCGACGGCGACATTATCATCGTCGTCGTCTAAGGATGCAACGCAGTGTCGTAGGATACGCAGGGGCATCGTCCTTCGCGAATGGTGCACAGCTCGTCGTGACTTCCCAGAGAGACGGCGAGCGATCGGCTTGCCGGCGATTACACGCATCGAAACGGAACTTTCCTCGAAAGAGTTCCGTTCTGATGGGCAGGAAGTCTAGTTCCTCTTGTCCCTCGACGGCATCCGAGCATAAAGAAGCGGGCTCTTCGTGTGAATCACAAGGAAGACTGAAGTCGAAGGACGACTTGGACGAATTTTGATTCGGTGACTCGGAGGACTCCAGGGCTCAGTTGTGTGCGAATGTGCGATGAACGGGAAGAAAAATTTAGTTTAAAGCATACAAAAGTAATTAATACTTATGCGACAGTGAAGAACGAA
Source organism: Temnothorax nylanderi (assembly GCF_030848795.1). Classification (NCBI taxonomy): domain Eukaryota; kingdom Metazoa; phylum Arthropoda; class Insecta; order Hymenoptera; family Formicidae; genus Temnothorax; species Temnothorax nylanderi. The sequence continues at coordinate 186,823 of NW_027249386.1, read as the reverse complement.
GACACGGAAGAAAGGGAAGACTTGAGGCATATACTTCGTCTCGAGCATCGCAACGTAATATAAGTCTCTCGAGTGCGCCTTGGAAAAGTTAGTAGGGTTTCTCTCTCAGGGAGGCTTGTCAGTAAGTATACGCAATAAAAGTACTACTTCCGTGCCTACGAAATGACGGTGCTCGCGGCGAGCACGCAGTCCGCCGATCCGCACCGACCGATCCGGGGAATCGAATCGAATCAAAGCACACGAGCGGCCTCGCGGGTGGCAGTGAATGCGGCTCGCACGGACAGACAGTGAGGGATTGCTTCGTGCTTTGCACCGGCGTTGATTAGTATATGACGCGTTCCCGCCGCGCTCGCGCGCGTGCACACGTTATCTAATTCTTTAACGGTAACGTTCGTTTACCGTGATGCAAAAGGAAACGCGGGGCATTTACGTAGGTTACAAATGTAGTTTTGTTTATTTAGTAGAGATTTAATAAAAATCTCATTACAGAAGGGGGCTACAATCAAAGCTAATGGAGTACTGAGTTCGCGGTACTAAATATCTAATATCTCAAAGCTATATAACAATAAAAAAGTGAGAAAATCTTTTAATTAAAACGCAAGATTGTAAAATTTTAATATTTATAAAAATTACAAAATTTTTGAAAAACATAATTTATTGAGTATCGTGCAATATACATTTTTAAGTATTAAGAAATATAAAATGTAATGCCAAACTGAAGCATTGATTGTTGGACTCCGCTATCTGAGCAGATAAGGCGGCTGTTAATTAAGAATTTGCGACTTTTTAAAAAGAGATTTGGTTGACGATTAATTAACGGCTGTGAGAAAGATTTGCTATATTATAATTTGGTACACTATTGACAAAAAATGTATTAGTTATTATAAGAACAAAAATGCATTTATGAGCATTATTGAGATATATTTAGGTCTGTATGTCGCAAGCAAATCTGTTATTGGATATTTTAATATTAAAATTAATATAATTTCATTATTATTATTATTATTATTACAACGAAATTGTTAATCGGCCTGACTGGCAAAACTTTAGTAGATATCAACAATTATTAGTTAATTATTAATAATAACTTTGTTGATATCTAATAAAGTTTTGCCAGTCAGGCCGATTAACAATTTCGTTGTATTATTTCATTACTGGCGATTAATTACCTATTAAATTATTATTATTATTATTATTAAATATTAATTAGTTAAATACAAAATTATATTAAAATTAAAGGTACGGTATCAGGTACTACATTACATATATTAATTTCCAAGTTTTTTAAAATTTATTATTTTTAATAAATGACGAGAAATGTAAATATTTTAAAAATCTTAGAAAACGATATCTAAAAAGTAAAATCAGGAATAAGCGATTGTGCACATGTCAGTAACAGAAATATTTATCAAATTTAAAACTGGACATTTCTCATGTCAGTGAATTGAATCTTTTTTATTTAAATTTGACAGCAAAATTTTTAGTCGGAGGAATTGGAACACAATTTATTACAAATCTATTAATGGTGAAATTAACATTAGATTAAATCCAATAAAGAGTTGCTGATCTCTCGCCAGACATTAAAATTTAAAATCCGAACAAATAAATGTAGTTGATATGCCCTGTATTTTCTTTTCGAAAATAGCAATGTTATTCAATCGCGCGTTGCATGGTGCATTACGTGTCTCAGGTATGATTATGTCCGAAAACACGTGAAAAAGTAAAAGAGACGGAGGAAAACTCGCCGATCATTCCATTCGATCGATCGTTGCGATAAGAAAGCTTCTTCGCGGTTGGAATGCGTAAAGAGCAGGCAAAGGATATACATATAATTATATACGTGTAAAAAAGTGTATACTTCACGTACGTAGGTACGTAATGTACAGCTTAAAATCGTCGATTCTGGTCAGTCAGTCCTCGATCGCTCACAAACGAACGTATGCGCTTCAGGTATGCTCGCGTGCACCTCTGCTTTAATCCTTGCGTGTGTTCTCTCTATTGATGTTTTGAAAAAAGTCATCGCGATGACTGATGCGCCGGGTTTTCGCACCGGTCGCGGCGCCTCGCGCGGAGATAGAAATTATCTGCGAAGCACTACAGAAGTGAAGCGCCGAGCGAGCGATACAGATCTGAACCTCAACGCGTAAATTTCGGAAAAGAAAAAAGTACAGAAATTCTGTAATTAAACTAGATTTTTTTGTTATCTTAAATATTGTTGTTGAAAAAAAAAACAGCTGCACTACTTTATTTGTTGACCAAAATCAAACGATTGCTAATTAATAATTGTTGATTAAAAAATGCTAATCGACAATTGTTAATTAACAATTGTTAATTAACATTGACTGTAGAAATGTCTCGAAAGAGATGCCGTTTCCAAAATTGACGCATTTACACATTTGTGTGCAATTTAAATTTGTAATAAACACGTTTTATTATAGGTCTGTATTATTCTCGGCGCTTCTCGAATACAAATACTGCTTGTCTAAGGATAATTAATAGATTAAAAACTATAAGGAGTAAAGTAAGTGTAGTGTGTTTTGACTGTTAAAATCAGAAATGTAGGAATAACAAGATAATAAGTTACTACATGGTATAATATGCTAAGGATTAACGCAGCAAATGACTACCTCTTAATATATTGTACATCTCGTTATTGTTAAAACAGAGCTCATTATCGATAACTTGATTCGAGACTTTGCAAGGTGAAAGATTAATTACTGCATTGGAAAGATTAATTACTTACCTCGATGTCGGTGACTGTTTTGACAATAATTTGCGACGTACGAGCGAAATTCGAGTATGCTCCGTAAATTAGCGATATATTTTTATGTATGTAAGAATGTCGCATCCTTGAAACACAAAGACGTTCGTTTTGAGCGGCCTTAAACATCCTCGTTCCTTTACATAGTTTGTTATTCTTAATTTGCGCTAGTAATAAACTCTTGAACAATATTATCTAAACAAAATTTCGCGAAAATAAAGAATTTTTTAATTTAAATAGTAAACTTCTGGACTTTATACATTATTCGAATTTTTTTTATATTTTTGAGTTAATCACAGAAACATATTTAAAAATTATCCGACCTACCTATATTCATCCGACCTTCAATTTTTGCGATAAACGTCCCTGAATTAAATCCCTGAAATAAAGAAATAAAAGTTTATTTTATATAAATATTATATAAAATAAATCTTTAAAAAGTACAATTTTAATTTAAAAAAAATTAAAATTTTTGTAAACTTAGAAACATATAAAATGTTTCAGTTATATTAAATTAAGATTTTAGATTTTAGTAATTATTGTTGGAGATAATATTGTTGGAGATTGAAGATATCTAGCACAAATTGAGATGTATATAAACCGCGTTTATTTGCTCCGGTTTTAAGAATCGATAAAACATATATGTACGCATACACAGATACGGTTGTTGATATGACATTCGAAATTTTTCTTGGATCTCGGTTGACCTCTTAGGCACTACCGTCCGTGTGTTACACTTGCGCATAAAGTACTATTATGGTAAATATATATATATATATATATATATATATATATAGACGTTATATGTAGAAACTTGTAATAAATACCATGACTGGCGGAAGTCTCCAGTGATGCGGAAAGATGGAAAATAAAACAAAGAGGAGAATAAGAGAGAGAGGTCGACGAGATCGAAAGCAAAGATACATATGATACATATAATATTTTTAGATGATTTGACGAAAACGGAAATAAGATGAGACAAAAAGTTAATTATTATTATCATCGTTACTATGATTATCGTGCTGGTGTGCTAGAGGAGAATGCGAACCACACATACAAAAATAAATAAAAGAAGAGCAAATGAAGGATTATTAAAAAAAGTTGTATTTTAATATGATACACTTTACATGAAACATGCTCATCGATATCTGATTATCTGTCTGAGTACTTTTTAGGATTTCGCGCATTTTTTGAATAACGAAAAAAATATCTCAATGCGTATTCATTTTTTGTGGAGGATTGCCTGCAGCTAGTATAGCATAATAATGGAATAATTTGAAACTTATTCAATTCGAAGTATTGGAAACTTTTTTAAAAAAAGCAGCTCTTTCCTTGAAATAGTAAATACTCGTTTAAAATTGCTTGCACAATATTCCAAAGTAAAGAGAGAATTATTTAGACAACTTTTTTCCAAACGGAAAGGGCTATTAAAATATTGGATAATTTTCCAGTGTTTGGGTAATATTGAATTTGAACTTGAATTTTAGATGATTATTTGATGCGACCGCCAATTTAAATATAGAAAATCAATTATACGTGTGAATTGACGATTATCTCTTTCATACGGTCGGCTTTCTCTCTCGTCGATGTTTATTAACCCTTAAATACAGACGCGATTTCATGGTTACACCGGTATAGAATATTTCGTCTTTTGAGAGTTACCCTGTTGTTTTTTCCTTCTGCACGCATAAGCCTCACACATTTACACATTTATTCTTTCCAAATTTAATATTTTATCTGCGCGAGCGGTTTGTATTTAAGGGTTATTTTGTACGAGCGTGCGGTTTAGCGCGAAAAACGGGAAATATATTTTTGGAGAATTTTATGTTTTTGGGACAGTTATGAGTGCATTTCTCCATTGATCCCCTCCCCGAAAACTGAAGTGTCGATTATGCGATCTGACGTAAGGATGATGAAAAAATCAACATGTAATATAATGCATAATGTTATTTTATAACAGATATTTATTGATCTACATATACTAATCTCTATTTGCTATAATCTCGATTATTACGGAACAAAACTGTAACTGTAATCGTAACATTTCGTTCGAAATTTGACTCCGAGGCGATTGAATGCGTCTCTTTGTGCATTTATCACGAAAATTAGCCAATTTCTTATTCAAAGCGCGAAGATATATAATATCTTATTCATCAGTCGGCATGAGCAAGCAGTGAATTAACTGCTTTACTATGATTAGCAAGGCACAATGAGTGTAGTTGATTAAAACAAGCGGTTCGGATGAATATCCAATATCGTTTTGCGAGTCTTGCAGTTGGCAAAACGCGTATGCACAGCTGAGGTGACAAAAGTTGCATTTTGGCTCCTAAATGTTCGTGTCTCAAAGTTAACATTACATTCAGTGTTCACTTCGCATTTCTTCAGCTGCTGTTGTCAAACGATATTGGTTATTCTCGATTATAATGCCACGTACGGGTATATAAATTGAATATATATTGTACAGAATATATTCGTCGAGTACGCGATCGTAGAGGGTCGTGTATGAATGGCCGAGTACGTTGCATTACTTTTGTGCGGTGCTGCCAACCGAGAATCGTATTTTTGTATCCACGGAAAAATTAATAATCTATATTTTAAACGAACACGGCGGTGCAGCACGGCACAGCGATATACGGGGATCATGTCCGACTGTAATTCAGAAATGTAATGCAGATTTGGATGTAACGGACGTATGTTAAACATTGCGGGTACCCTCGAGTCTCGAGGGTATTTGCGAATGAAGACACACTATAATGCCCGTATAGAAGCTTCTCGATGATCAAAATCAAACTCTTGAGGAAAAAAACGTTAAGAGATCACGCTATAATTAATAATTCGTATTGTTTAAGCGATTATCGTTATATATCTATATACGTATATCTATATCGTTTAGAAATCGTAATTCATCGCCGTTCGATCGATCGAACAAATATTTTTCAAATTACGTAGATCGTAGAATCGTGTACAATCTACGGAATTAACGATGATCCACGTGTACAAAATATAATATTAATGCGGTCTCCCTTTCCTCTGTCGATCAAACTTTTTCAACTCCGACGACGATTTCGTAGATGCCGTCGGAGAGCGACGGCGCGCGGCGGTCTGCTCATGACGATTCCCTTTGGCGGAAACACGGAGAACTGAGGTGCAAACGTGTGAATAGATATTTATCAAAAATTTTGTTTTTACTCTCTAAAAGTCGAAGAGTGAAATGCAAACGAAAAGTGAAAATTGAGCCTGTGACCTTCGAGCGATTTGTCACTCTAAGAAAAAGTAAAATTGTGCTCTATAAGTTGGAGTAAAATCGTACTGTATTTGAAAGGGCACTCTTTTCGAGTGCAGTAGATCAGTGTCCACAGGAGAGAATTATGTCACTCTATAATTTTGAGTGGAAAATTTTACTCTGTTAGAGTTATTTAGTCGCATCAGTAAATCGTGATTCACTATAGCTTTAGAGTGAGGTCACTCCGATAGAGTAGCTCTAAAAATTTTAGTGAAAAATTAACTCCTACTTTATGAGTGCCCGCATTTACTCAAATTAGAGTGACAACCTTCTCTTTTGGAGTGGCTATCGCAATCATTCTAATATATTAGTAGCGAAACCACTCTATGAAATTTAGAGAGTATATTTTTCAAAATATTGTAATATATAATTAATAATTAATCAAAGAATTAAAATTTGATAGCAACTAGGAAGCTCTTGAAGGAAGAGGTTGAAGGAATTATGATGCAAAACAAAAATGTGTTACTCACGCGTTCTTGTCACGTCATAATTTCTTCAGTCGATATAAAAAAGTCTTAATTCTTGATTCTTGATTATTTATTATTTTCAAATAACTCTGCGTGCAAGAATATATTTTCTGCCTATCTATTTATGTTTATCTTTATATTTGACACGATTTATATCTTCTCTTGTAATTCTCGAGTTATTTTTTATTCGTGTATCTATTAACTCATTAAATTTTTATTTTTAATTTAAATTTTACGAGAATGAATTTTTTTAACATGTATGTATATATAAGCGAATATATTCATGTGTTCGTTCCTCGGTGTTCCGCGACGTAGTACGTATTGATACACTTGTAAATATAGACAAGTACAATAATTGCCAAAATAATTCGAGGCTCAGGATCGAGTCTCGACCTTCAGTCTTTCCGCCGATGCTGATCCAACCGGCGGCAAATGACTCGCGATCGCTTCCTACTTACTTGGCCTTCGTTTGCGCTATCAAGCGCAAACGAATTTCCGTTACGACTAGTTTCGATTAATCAATGTGATTAGCGATTAGTAGTTAAATAGTTGATATATCTTCGGATCGCGAGTTATTTGCCGATCATCGCTGTGTAATTAAGCGACGTAAAACCGCGACGATTTACGAAATACAAAGACTGTCTTGAAACTGGAAACTGCCAGCAGACTTAAAAAATACATCACATATATACTCTTCTTAAAGATGCACTCCGAAACTGCCTACTGATACTGCCCGATGGAACTCACTGTTCTTCACTGCCACGTAGAATCACACACGTTTATCTTCATGATATCCAAAATTTTTTGTTTTGATTATCATGGAGAGAAGACATATATCTTTCCGTTACTGTTCCCTACATCCGTGTGAAGTGCTTTTGAGATTCTCTATATACTCGCATAATTTTCGTCGCGATTTTACGGATTCGCTTCGACGGTGACTTTGCATAATGTTTTTCGGTAGGACACTCTATAATCTAAAAACAAATCGATCATTGGCGAATACGGGGAATATACTATAATTCTATATTTTAGTGAGTGAGTGAATGGGGGAATGAATGAGCGAATGAAAGTGTGTGTGTAAGAGAGAGAGAGAGAGAGAGAGAGAGAGAGAGAGGGAGAGAGAGAGAGGGAGAGAGAGAGAGAGGGAGAGAGAGAGAGAGAGAGAGAGAGAGAGGAGAGAGAGAGAGAGAGAGAGAGAGAGAGAGAGAGAGAGAGAGAGAGAGAGAGAGAGAGAGAGAGAGAGAGAGAGAGAGAGAGAGAGAGAGAGAGAGAGAGAGAGAGAGAGAGAGAGAGAGAGAGAGAGAGAGAGAGAGAGAGAGAGAGAGAGAGAGAGAGAGAGAGAGAGAGAGAGAACTTATTGATAATGTATCTGTACATCCGTAGCTCCCAGCTGCATAGCGTCAGTGATCTACCCCGGTTTCACCTAATTAATCAATGTAGAATCCTTCGTGGAGGAAATGGAAGAATTATAATTGCTAGTCTTTAATTATGCGACATGCGCTCGTAAACTCTCGCCCGCGTCGGCGACGCGCGAATGTACGCGCGCAAATCGCAAGTGCGAGAAATATGTGCATTGAAGAAGTACTCGAGAGGTGGGGTGTACAATGAGTGCGAAATATAAATTGCCATTTTTTTATGTAGACAATATTGTAATTACAATTATGTATTCATAATTACTATTATTTTATTACAACTATTATATTGATATTATTATCGCTATTGTAAACTGTCGAATTAGATTTGAAGCTTATTGTAATGAAAAGTAATTATAATTAATTATTAATTACGGCTAACTTCTAGAGCTCTATTATACGTAATAGCAAATTATGATTGTAATAATTGCGGCTTTGATTTTTATACATAATATTTTATATATACATATTGTAAGGAAGGAAAGAGGAGACACACGTACACACGATTACTCTTCAAGAGACGTAAGTGTATTTTCATATAGAGCATGTATGCTATATTGTGTGTAAGTGTGGCAAGAATAATTCTACCGTATCCGGTATCTGTACGAAACCGGAAAAACGAATTTTATCTTTGCGACTCTCGTTAAGTTGGCGATCTGTTTGTTTTCTCTATATTCGTTTTATTTCACAGCAAACGAACGTTATACAGCAAGGAAGCTCGTATTTAAGATGGACTGTATTTTTATGGGAATTACTTTCCACACACCGAAAATTCACACACCGAAAATCGAATGCGAGAAATTTTTGAACAGTAACTGTTTCGAGCCAGCTTGCGTAAGGCTGCTACCTTTGGCGAACGGACGGAATTACTCTTTAAGTTAACGGACATTTTCTTTAACAGGCCAGTAGCAAGAGCTTTCGAATTGTAATCGTAATCTCGTGGCAATCGTCTTCTTCGATGTGAAGTTTTCGCAATTTACCTGATTCTCGAACTGACGTGCAAATTGTATGAGTACCGATTATTTGAATACAACTTGACCCTTTCTTCGGGGCGCCGTATATTACGTCCTCGATTAAAGCTGTAAATAGAAAATACCGTTCGCTGTAACGCGAACTCAAGGTTCCCAGTAACTTCCGACATTTAAGTGCCTAAAAGACCCAGATACACGTCTATTCTCTTCGTTGTCTAGTTTCTACGGTTGGATAAGGTACTGCCTGTCAAAGTGTAACAACGACAGAAACTAGCGCTTGTCTATTGTGTAATAAATTTCGTTCGCGTCCACCGCGGGAATATTTGTTCGAAATACTGTTAAATGGGCATTTCACAAAAAATACGAATATAAATTGCACTCTTCTCGATATATTCCAATTGAATAGGATGTACAAACGAGAGTAATTTCTTTCATATTGCATTCTTTGCAATATCTACGGTACCTGTGAAAATATTGCAATAGTGTAACTTTGGGCGATTGCACAATTTTACTAGCTTTTTATGCACCCTTGTTTCGTATATTTGTTAAATTATATATTTTTAGGTAGTTATAAATTTCCATGAGTTGCCAAACGAATATCGATGTATATAGCGTAGAACAATGTAGGGGAAAGTTGGATATTACCGAGCCCCTAAGAATTGAAGCGTATATCTAAGCTTAGAAATGTTTCAAAAAAACAAAATGTGCAGTTGTAGATAGGTAATTTATTTGGCTATCCATATATAATAGTAATAATCTTCAAAGTTAAACACAAACTAAAATATTAACAATTTTTCAAAAAATGAGAAAACGCGGTATTACCGAACTGGTCTGATATAATATCGTGCCTATAAAAATTACTCTGGCTTCAGCCAGTGACATGAAGTAGAACACAATAACAAAATGTTTTTTTTATATTTATGCATTAATATCGTCTAGTAGGTACCTACATATAAAAATAAGTGAATGTGTTAACAAATAACGATCATTATAAATTCAAATCAAAACTTAAGTAACGATCTTTTCTGTAAGCACCTTACATTGTAAACTAAACAGTCTTGGTAACTCTTAACACACAGTTATCGTTATACCTATTGTCTATGAATTACAAAAACAACTTTAAAATCTTATCAGTCTCCAAAATTCAATCAGTCTCAAAATTTCAACTTTAGGTGCGAAATTATCAAACTCAATCATTTCACTTTACAACCTTAAAATATATATATAGAAAAGAAACGCGTGTTTCTAAAATCATTTTGCAACCTAATTTTATAGTGTTTTAGCCTATCAAATGCGTCAAATTTAATTCTGTAATGTAAATATTATATTACTCACCTCTTATCGAAACTACCCGCAAAATTACAGTGAATAAGCAGAAAATCTTGCAGAGCGCAGTGTCTTCACATGGACGGCCGGAACGAACTGACAGCGCATTCGCGGGGGGTATTCCGTGTTAGTCTATGATATTAAGATCATTGTAGGCGCGTAATATAAATAGTTATTGAGTTAAACAGTGGCGCGGAATTGTCAACCGCGCGGTAATATCCAACTCTCCCCTACAAACTATTAACCCTCTGATGCTTTTTGATGGTCGAAATGATTTTGCAGGACGTGTATAATTTTCTTGGTTTTTACTTAAAGATATCCATTCCCTGAGGTCATTTTTCATTCCATATTTATTAGACTGTGCATTACGAATAATAATAAAAAAAAATCCCAGTTGCTCGATAGTCCGTCAGAGGGTTAAACATTAAAGAAATTATATGCTCTTCTATGATAAACGATATGATGCGCCGAATATTGCAAGACCAAGAGAAGATGCAATAAGTAATAAAACGGAAATAAAATAGAAGTATCTATACGTATATCTCTACAAAAAAAGGAGCTTAGAGTATATAGGAATTATGGTAGCGCCTTATCCAACTTTCGCTAGTTTTTACATCGCAAAGGACGAGAGACTGTCGCTTGACACCCTCAACAGATCTCAGCACTCCGGCGAAACGAACAAGGATCATTTATTTTCTAATCAAACTTGTAGAAGGGCCAGCTCGTTTCCGTGGAGTGCGCCTAACGAATAAATAATTATATATTATAAAGAAATAAATGAATAAATATAAATGCATATATATATATATATATATATATATATATATATATATATATAGATGCGCGTGCGTGTACATACATATGTAAATCTAAGTGCGGGAACCTTGAGGTGCGTGGGACAACGAAAATAGAAAATCCTCGAAAGTGGAAGCGCCGGAACGTCGAACGTCAGTCGATGTTTTTGTTTTTGAGGATGCAAGAGTCAATTTTTCGATTGCGTAAACGAAACCCCTGCATCACTGTAACATACCTCTATAACACGTCTCATAGTTTAATTAGCCCTCGGGTTATCGATCGTTTAAATTTTCTCAGGCACGGGGGGAAGAGCGGTACCTTCGAATATATTTATTTTTCTGACTAGAAAATCGAGGGGTTGAAGGGGGAACATTAAAGGGGGCAGAAGAGATAATACAACACTTTGCGAGCGGTGTTTGGTAATCCGAGGGTTAAGACTGATTCTACAAGCGCGTTATAAAAAATGCTAGACCGAGCATATTTTATAATTATACTGTCATTATTATTGTTTGTAATTATACGATTACTATTGAATTTGTTTTTAATAAACGGCAAGTGCCATTGATTACATATATGGACTGAAGCATGGTCTTTCTCAGCCTTAAATCCCTTTTATTCTGATAAGTAAATAGTAGGGTTGTGTGGGGTGATGTGCAACATGGGGTGATGTGCAACGTTTCCGATTCCTGGTCTGCATGTCGACATTTGACAGAACCGCATACTGCCATCTGTTTGTGTTGACAGTACCTTGTTTTAGATAAATAACTCGCGAGATAGCACGCACCCTGGTTTGCTGTACGAAAAGCGAGTTAAATTTCTCGAGCTGAATGTAATTTTTGCTTTTCACATTTATAGTGATTTCGTGAATTGGTTTTAGTCATCTTATAGGTAAATATTTTTATATTGTTAGTTTTTCAAGTACTTTTGATAATCCAAAGCGGTTTTGTGATTTTCTTACATTGTGTTGGTGTCACGCCAGTCCGCGCAAAATAGCGTGTTTGGGGTGATGTGCAACATGATGTGAAATGTGTCGACATGCAAGGTTGCAACTATTTTACTTGTGACAACTGCGATTCAGATGATGAAAAATAAAGTTTTTTGCGTTTTTCCTTTCATTATATTAATTTTTAAGCGATAAATAAATAAGAAATCAAATAAAAAATGATTTTTTTTTCAGGTCGATTACAACACAGTGAAATTTTTTGTTCACCAGATTTCGATTAATTTGTATTTAAGAAGCCCAAATTTAACATTTAAGTCGATTGATGTCGATATGCATGCATTTTTTACCTTAATTTTACCTGTGTTGCACATCACCCCAAGAAAATTTGAAAATGCTAAAACAGACGTTTTTGAAAACTCGAAAAATTTTTAGGAAAAATTTAAAATTTTGAAAATCTAATCACGCAGAATTTTAGTATTTTCCTTCCTCTACATTATACAGCCATGATATATTCAAGAATTTGATTTTTGGATATGTTTTCCGAGCAACGAGTGAAAGTGTTGCACATCACCCCACATAACCCTTAGGTATACATTTTAATATAATACAAATAAAAATCAAATAAGGGTAATAAAAGCTATGAGCCCAGCTAGGTTTTGGTGCTTCAATTTAATGCTAAGATTTATGTTGATCACAATTGGAACAGTCGTTTCGTTCTTAATTAGGTCATCTTTAGTGTACAAGTAAATTAAAAAAGCAAAATGTCTCGAATCGTTATTAGTTCGTAGATAATATATTGTCGCTCGCAAATGTTACAAAAATTTATCATGCTTAAAAATGTAAAAAGAATTTGAAAAAACAGGCGACTTATCAATCTTATACCAGGACCATCATGTTATCCGATTGCTAGAAATGCATTGCAATTAAAAATGTTAAAATTTCTTATTCTACATTCGCGTAAATTAATATTCGCCTTTGCATACAAATTTTTAAATGTAATAATTGCAAACATTTTCCTTTGAGATATATAATTATTAATATTGTTGCATTACTTTTAAGAATGATTTAAGCTTATAAATTTTTTTAAAGAATAAATTTATTTCCTGAATTTTATGTTATTTGAGAAACAGTAGAATATATTAAATACAATGCTAAATTAATATATTTTTCAAACAATATTTCTACATAGTAATAAAAACGTATAGGGTAAATTCGAATAAAATGGCCATACAGGAAAGATGGCCAACCTACGTTCTTTCAATCTAGCTCGCCATGAAACATCGAATGAACATGGGTTGGCCATCTTTCCTGTATGGCCATCTTACCCGAGTTTACCCTACATACATTTATTAGAGAAACTATAGAAGATTCTGGCTACCATACCTATAACCATGGTAGGGGAAGTGTGTGTAAAACGGCCCCGCCGAGTAAAACGGCCTCCCCCTAGTTTCTCAGAAATACGCAGTCCTGCCGTCTGGCGACTCAGTAGGTTAGGTTGCTCACATGTCATAGACACGTGCCTCGTGCATTTTGGCATCAATAACAAACTTCGTACGGACGCAAAACGCAATTTTGCGCAATTTTCCTACTTTCGTTACGTCTGATCTAAGGTAAGTCCAAGCTTTATTAAGTGTTCTTCTCTTTTCCATGCGATGTTCCTAGTCGCTTATATTTTTTTAAATATCTGTAGTGATCCTGTAAGCCGAATATTTTCAGAAATTTTTTATTTAAGGTTAAGTAAACATTTTGTTTAGACTTTGTTGATACAGTTGCAATTGTGGGTAAAACGGCCAAGCTGTAGTAAAGATAAAGAGAACGACGTCGAATGTCTTTTTTGTGGAGAAAATTTCATAAATTCAGTAAGTGGAGAGAAATGGGTTCAGTGCATCTTCTGTAGAAAATGGTTGCATGAGGAGTGCGCCAACACAGAAACAGAAAATGTTATCTGTGATTTTTGCAAGTAAAAAGTAAATATTTACCTATCAAATTACGTCTAAATTTATTTTAAAGTAAGCCTACCTTTTTGTAGTTTAGATCACAATATATAAAATAAGTATATCACAAAGACATATAAAATAGAAATAAAATTATATACCGGGGCCGTTTTACCCATAGGGTGTGGGTAAAACGGCCAAAATGCATGTCTGCAGTTTTTTGTTTGCTACTAATTTTGAAAATTTAGGGGATGCTTATATTCAACTTTTTCAATTAACAAAGATGTCAATGAAAACTTCTGACGGTATTTTGAATCCAAATATGGTTTCCTTTAGAAGTAAAATCAATTTATTCCTTAAGGGGGCCGTTTTACACACACTTCCCCTACTACCCCATGGTACTACTTTTAAAGTTTGGGAAATCTTTTTTTCTGTAGTTTATCCGTCATCCGAATGATATAGAGGTAATACAATATAAAAGAAATTTAATTCTGTTTCTTTTTGTTATTAATACATTAGGATAAGATGTTTATTGTTTTGTTATTTTGCAAAAACATGTTTATTTGTAAAAAAGCTGTTAGAGATAATTAAATATTTTATATATATCCATATTTACATACATCCCGATAAATAAACCACTTCTCTCTTCGACCTCTGTGACCAGTTTTTCAAACGCTTATATTGAGGCAATTTCTGAACCACATTTTAGTATCAAACATCCTATGATACAGGACAGTTATAATGGAATTACCGGCCTAAACGCAGCGAGTTTTGGGATTATTTTGATTGATTAGAACCTTTGCTAGTAAAGTGCAAGGAATGTGAAAAAGAAATACGAGTAACTTATATAACGCTGTAACTTAATATTTAAAGGTCAAAGCCTCTAAACATTAATTTGTTTTCGAAAAAGTGGTAAAAAACTGCATTTTTCACTCATTTTTACTGCTAAATCTCTTTTAGTTACCTTATTAAAGTACCTGGCCATCAAGTTTGAGGTACAACATATAGGTATGATACAAAAATGTAAATATAAGTAATTAATGCAATTTTTGGCATAAGATTGTCTATAGCAAATATAAAATGATTTAGTGAATTTAACTATTTTTTAACCATCCACGGCTTATAATCTTGTTTTGTAAGTAAATATATCAAACGCCACTTTAGAAAAACATTCTATCATCTTCAAACTAAAGCCTCTCTAAAGTTATATGCTGTAGCTTAAAAATTAATGGTCGTTAATTGCTTCAAAATATTGCTATTTTATTAAATAGTGCATGTAATTTTCTACATTAAATCTTTTCTACATTAAATCTTTTTATTATTTTGGAAAATAAAGTATATTATTAATATATCATTTAAATTAAGTCTACGTTTTTAGCAGGAAGTTTTCGTGCATCGCATTTATCAGATTGCATATAGTTTCCGCTATAGGTGATTGTTTTAATAAATTTTGTATACAGTCGGCTACTAAAAAAAAGGTTGCAACATATGAAATTGGCCGCGTATCAGACTTCTTCTTCTTTCTTGGGTAATGGCTCCTAAGGAAGAAGAAGAGGTCCGATACGCGGCCAATGTTTTGCAACCTTTTAGGCTGCGTTCGGAAACTATTCGGATGCACCCAGCGTCGTTCTATCTTTATTACTTACTGAAAATTGAACAAGGACAGAACGCGACGCAGGTGTGCACCCGAGTAAAGTTTCCGAACGCAGCCTAAAAGGTTGCAAATTTTTTGTTATGTTAACCAAATTTTTGATTCACATAACAAAAATTTTTAACATAACCAAATTTTTTGTTGTGTGAATCAAATTTTTTGTTATGTGAACTAAATTTTTTGTTATATTAACTAAAGAATTTTGTTTGCTCATATTCAACTAAGGATTCTAAAATGGGTTTCTCAGTGTAACGTAAACTATATGAAATCTGCTAATGCGATGCACGAAAACTTCCTGCGGGAAACGTAGACTTAATTTAAATGATATATTGATAATATAATTTATTTTCCAAAATAATAAAAGGACTCAATGTAGAAAATTACATCAAGCACTATTTAATAAAATAGGAATATTTTGAAGCAATTAACGACCATTAATTTTTAAGCTACAGCATATAACTTTAGAGAGGCTTTAGTTGGAAGATGATAGAATGTTTTTCTAAAGTGGCGTTTGATATATTTACTTACAAAACAAGATTATAAGCCGTGGATGGTTAAAAAATGGTTAAATTTATTAAATCATTTTATATTTGCTACAGACGATCTTATGCCAAAGATTGCATTAATTACTTATATTTACATTTTTGTTTCATGTGTTATACCTCAAACTTCATGGCCAGGTACTTTAATAAAATAACTAAAAGAGATTTAGTAGTGAAAATAAGTGAAAAATGCAGTTTTTTACCACTTTTTCGAAAAAAATTACTGTTTAGAGGCTTTGAGCGACCTCTAAATATTAAGTTACAGCACCTGCTCTTCAAGGGTCTTCATTTGAGAGTTCGTAGAACGATTTAAGGGGTGAGACTTAAAATCAAATTTTTGACCCAAAAATATTGCCACCCTAATACATATAGGGGAGACCGGGGCTAAGCCGACAACGGGGCAAACTTGACACTAGGCTTTTTGCCAATTTAAATCTATCGTAGAAACTTGCCTTTCCTACTGTAAATGCGTCTTTATGTGCCAGTATTATCAACGGAATTTGGTAACATTCTGAGTTATAGTGTAATTTTTAACGCGACATAAGCGTTTTTGATAGTGAAAAGTAATTTTTCTGATCTCTCGAAAATGTCTACTCTTTCATCGAGCTTTACTCTTGCGAATCTACCGGTAAGTGATTTTGATGGGAAATTTGATGCTCTATATGAATCCGATAATCGTTTTTGCATATTTTCAAAATTTTCATGTTTTTAAAGTGACAAAAGTGAAAAACGACGTCCGGGGCAAAGTCAACACCACGCCGTTTCGTCGGCTCCCAGTAACAAACGATGCTTGTCATGCAGCCGTATGGCTCATGACAAATGTATGCGCACGTCCGATCGCGAGTTTACCTGCATTAATTGTTTTTCAGACATGAGTTTAGATGAAGATAATTGAAAGTTCAACAATTTTTGTTCTCATTATTTTAAATGATTGTTCTAGCTACTTTATTCCGAATTTTTGTACTTTTTAAATACACAATAAACAATGTATTTTCATTTTCAGACAGAAAAAAATAAGTTCCAGATCAAATTGTGTCGATCAGACAAAGTGTTGAGTTTGCCCCGGCGGGGTGTCGAGTTTGCCCCGGCATTTTTCAATTCGAAAATTTGTCTTCGCGTCACTTTTCCTTTCCTGGCGGCAAAACAAAGCGACGTACAGCAAAACTTCCTGAATCAATTTTGTACCTGAAGAAACACTCTTTAAATATGTACCATTGAATTTGCCTAAAAATTTTAATTAAATATTAAAAATTGCCTTTGAAAAAATAGTGTCGGCTTAGCCCCGGTCTCCCCTACATATAAATTCTTTATATAATAATAATAATAAAGGCTCACAAGATTAGAAATCAATCGAAGAAAATGGAACGTTGAGCCGTAACAAGGTGTTGGTGCTCATATATTCTATTTTTACGTAAAGAAGTAACGTAAAACAATGTACAATAATTAATATACATATACATATATTCCAACTTAATAGACTGCGCGCCGATTATTTGTCGGACTTGAAACACAGCTATATCTTTGGAACATTAATACCCTTCCCTCCCTGGAATTAAATCGATGCGATTTAATTATTTTAAAAACTGTAAAGAATTTATTACAAAAAAATTTAAATTTTTTTTAAATTTTTTATAGTTTTTTAAAATAAATTTAAAATAAATTCTTTACAGTTTTTTAAAAATAATTAAATCGCGTCGATTTAATTCCAGGGAGGAAAGGGTATTAATGTTCCAACGATAGCTGTGTTTCAAGTCCGACAAATAATCGGCGCGCAGTTTATTAAGTTGGAATATATGTACATGTATATTATATACATTGTAATTTGTTACTTCTGTAACTATTAATTTCTTTACTTGCGCACCACGTACCGCGCCTGACTCGTATCGCCGTTTATTAATTTGTTGACATTTTCACGAGTCTAATGACATATCTAAATTTATATATAATATAAAGAACGAAAACATGTCTACAATACAATTTTGAAGGATGGCTAAAAGATGTCTAATGTCAGATGTCTTTTAGTCATCTTATAAGTTTCAGCTATAAGACGACATTTAGTGGGACATAAGTCATCTTTTAGTCATCTTTTAGCCATACTTTAAAATTGTATTGTAGACATGTTTTCGTTCTTTATATTATATATAAATTTAGATATGTCATATGAAAAAGTTAATTTTTTTTATTGCCACTCCTTTCGAATAATCTTTAGCTAACCTTTAAGGGTAGTGAGACTTTTCTTGCATGGTTTTTATTCGTCTCGATTGGTACAAGTCAGCACAAGTGGAAAAATTGGATTGTCTGTCATAATTTAAAAGTTATAAGGCTATAAAGTCTTGCATGTGGAAAGTTGACGTTTTAATTATGGCTGTACGGTGAATTCTAATGGTCTGACGTCATTTTACCATAAGAAAAAGTTATTGTGCTCGACTAGCACAATTCGGCACAACTCACAGTGGGGCAGAATCCCAAAAAGCTGGCCAAAACCCAAATTCTTTATAAATCGATCTGAAATTTGTTATTCGGGGGTTTTTGGGGTCGCTGATTACGAATCCGGGGTCAAAATTACAAAATTCAAAATGGCGGCTGCAATATGGCCATATCAGAAATAAAAAACCTTTCAATGTGAAGAATAATTATTAGTTTTTGATAAAATTTGTTATACTAATATCCCTGCCTATATTTATTTTAAAGAAACTCCCCTTGAAAGAAAGAAAAAGTCAGTAGACGAGTTAAGCTATTAAAAAAGATTTAAAAAATTAAATTTATTATTAAATTTCCGTATTGGTTGTTTAGCGTGGTCAGGTAAATTATACGGATGTTGTAATTTGCAAGACATTAATTCTTCAATTTTTGCGTATGCTTCTGTAGCACTTGTACTTAAATTATTTCTTATTAAATTAAAAACTTTTTTTCTTGTCAGACCATTTTCATCGGGCATTTCTGAATTGAAACCTAAAAAAAAGTTTTTGTTTAATACATAAATTAGTTACACTTTAATTAAATTAATAGTCATTTTTATTTCAAGTTTTCAAAAAATCATCATATAAAATGAATTAGTCTATACTATTATATAAAATTCTTACGGGTGGTGTATGTTTGGCCGTTTTTAACTTGAAAACTATTGGACCGAATTTTTACCACAAGTATATGAAATAGGGGTAGAATTTTCCGGGGAGTGCTATAGAGTGTATAGTTTTTCGTTATCTATTTTCTGGAAACTGATTTTTTTAATTTTTTTACCCGTAAAAATTAGAAAAATTAAAAAAATCGGTTTCCAGAAAATCGGTAACGAAAAACTACACACTCTATAGCACTACCCGGAAAATTCTACCCCTATTTTATATGGTTTTAATACAAATTCGGTCCAATAGTTTTTAAGTTAAAAACGTTCCAACATACACCACCCGTAAGAATTAGAAAAATTAAAAAAAAACGTTATTAACTTAAAAACTGTTGACCGAATTTGTATTAGAACCATATAAAATAGGGGTAGAATTTTCCGGCGATTACTATAGAGTGTATAGTTTTTCGTTATCTATTTTCTGGAAACCGGTTTTTCTAATTTTTCGGGAAATAATTGACCGAATCTTAATGAATTATATATGAAACAGGGGTAGAATTTTCCGGGGAGTGCTATAAAGTGTATAATTTTTCGTTACCGATTTTTTGGAAACCGGTATCAGAAATTTTTCCAATTTTTCGGGAAATAATTGATTGAATCTTAATGAATTGTATTTTGGAAACCGGTTCCGAAATTTTTCCAATTTTTCCGGAAATAATTGACCGAATTTCAAAGAATTCTATATGAAGTAGGGGTAGAATTTTCCGGGGAGTGCTATAAAGTATATAATTTTTCGTTACCGATGTTTGTGCTATAGGGCATTTTAATTTGGCGGTTCTTTTTTAAAAAAGTGATATTTTTTAATTTATAGTATTTTTGTGGATTAAATTACTAATAAAAAACCAGTAAATTATGTACCAAAGTCTGATTTAAATGCAATCGTTTAAAAATTTGAATGCAATCGTTTAAATCAATAAATTAGTGGCTGATTTCATTTATTAATTGTCAATTTGAGAAATATTATTTTCAATATTCCAAGAAATAACGTATTCGTCAACGCAATGGAAGAATTCAGTTATTGTGAGTTTAAATAAGAATTTATAACTTTTAATAAAGCAAACGAATATTTGTTTTCTTTAATAATCTATATATATATATATATATATATATATAGGGATATATATACACATATATATATTTTTTTAATTGGACGACAATTTTTTGAAAATAATTGAATTTTTTTAAAATTTGAATTTCTTTAAAATTTTTAATTTACATCGCAATTTAATAATTTTAGTGCTAGAAGACGGTCAGGACGACCTGCTAATTCAAGCTGCTGAAAATTATGAAAGGGAGCAAGCAGCGACTTTGGAAAATACTCAAGACGATACACAAAAAGCGCATTATTCTGAAAATAAATATCCTTTCTAAAAAAAGGCATGTTAAGTCGATAGTCGAATTTATTGTTGCCGCTTTTCCGCGATGCTGATTGGTTTTCTCGCTGCGCTTACTTCATTTGCAGCTGTCATCGTATATTTTGACAGTTGTGTGTATCAAGAAATTAATAGTGTAATAGTAATAGCATAATGTTAAAGCTAAATAGCGCGCGCGAAGCGCGCGTCTGTGGTGCTAGTATTGAAAAAAATAAGAACAAGAAGAAGTCACAAAAATTTAGAAATTCCACGAAATAAATTTTGTAAGTAACTAGGATTGAATCTTTTACAAAATTTTTTTTCTCTGAATCTAACTCTGTATTTTCTCAATGTTTTTTTTCGATAACCTACACTTTTTTTATATGGAATTTTTAATCAATATCTTTTACTTCGTCTTGAGTATTTTCTAACTTCGCTGTTTGCTCCCTTTCAGATTTTACTGCTGCTCAAATCAGAAGTTCGTCCTGATCGTTTTCTAGAACTAAAATTATTATTGGGGATGTAAATTAAAAATTTTTGAAGAAATTAATCTATTTTCAAACTTGTCGTCCAATTTATAAAAATATTTATTAAAAAAAAATATATATATATATATATATGAAAGTCGTTATTATTTTTTTTCACAAATACTGAAGAATATAATAAAATTAGAAATAGACCGATATCAAAAAATTTGCGGAAGTTAGAGCAACCACAAACATTTCTACAAAAAGTACAAATTTTCTTAAAAAAGAACCGTTTTAACGAACATTGTCAAATTCAATCCCAACCTCACTTACGCATGATACTCGAAATAAATAGGTGTGTATGTATGTTTGCTTTTATATCTCGAAAAGTATTGGACCGATTTTGATCTATTGGCGTTAAATATAAATATATGCTATCATCTATTTGCGTGTCTTATTACATATGTCCTCCGGGGCGAAGCCCGGGTAACCAGCTAGTATATAATATAATGCGACGTGTAATACACATAATAAAACAATACAAATGATGTCTAGACGTAACGTATGCAAGACTTTCAAGAAACAGAAGAAACGTTTTTAATATGAAGAATCCAATCTAATTATCAGTATGTTATAAACATTTAAACAAGAATATTATTTCTTCCAATCCAAGAATATTCTATTTTATTCCAGTTTATTCTTCTTATTCCGATGCTACAAAAAGAAAGTACATTATTTGTTTGTCATTCTTTTTAGATAATTAAAAGGTAGGTGTGGCATATATATCGGAGTTACTCAATATGGAATCTTTTATCTAAAGCAAAATTAACAACACTTTTATTAAAGTTTACGGATTATTAAAGAACTTTTATTACATTCAAGATTTAAGTATTATTATGCAAATACATATTAGTGACCACATATTGATATATTTATAAAATAAACAAAAATTAAGAAGATATAACTATGTCCTTTTTAATAAAAAATATATAAGTAATTAAGTATATTCAATGTTTAAAGCAAGGTAGAGACCTATTGGAGACGGTCGAAGACAGAGGATGGATGGTGTTGAATGGAGAAAAATACGGTGACGAAGATGGCGAGTGGACCTATGAAAAAAATGGAAATAGATCGGTAATAGATCTAGGAATCGCGAACATAGAAGCATGGGACAGAATAGAGAAATTTAAGGTGCAATGTAGGACAGATTCCGACCACCAACCAATAACAATAAGAATAAGAGGGGAAAAAGAAGAAAGGAGAACGGGAAGTGAAGAAAAAAAAGAGTTGCAGGACTGGTCTGACGAGGGTAAGAAAGCATTTAAAGCAAGCATAGAAAGGGCAGAATGGACGGTTACGAACAATGTGGAAGAGAAATGGAGGGAAATGAAGGTCAATATAGGAAATGCAACAAAAAAGAAAAAGAAAGGAACAGGAAGAAAGATAGGATGGAGTCCGTGGTGGGACAACGAGTGTAAGAAGATGAAAAAAGAGCTAAACAAACAAAGAAAGAAAATAAATGGAGGAGAAGAGGAGAAGAAAAGATGGAAAGAAATGAAACACTGCTATAAGTCGTTATGCCTAAAGAAGAAAGAAGAGTGGAAGAGGATGGAGGAGAGAGAAATCGAAGAGATAAAAACAGAAAAACAAGCATGGGACTTTATAAATAGGGGAAGGAGGAAAAGAGAAAAGGTATGCAAGCAAATTGAGTTGAAGGAGTGGAAAGAATATTTCATGAAAAACTTAGAAGGAAGTGAAGTAAATCATGGCGGAATGAAAGCAAGAAATGAAGAAGAAGGAGATGCAATTGAACTGACGATCAAAGAGATATTAAACGAAGTAAAGAAGTTAAAGAATGGTAAGGCAGCAGGAGAAGACGGAATAAGAAACGAAGTATGGAAAAGTGGAGATGACAACCTATTTAAAAATGCCACTGAACTAATCAAGATGATATGGGAAGGAAAAGGTTTTCCAGAAGATTGGAGAATGGGGGTGATAATTCCGATAAGAAAAAAGGTAGAAAATTACAGAGGGGTAGTACTTACGAGCACGTTATACAAGATATATGCGAACTGCCTAAATACAAAGACTGTAAAGGAGCTGGATGAAAAGGATGGATGGAGTAGAACACAGGCAGGTTTTAGGAAAGGAAGAGGAACAATAGAGAATATAAAAATATTAAAACATGTAATAGGAAAGAGGATCAAAAGAAAAGGAGGAAAATTGTTTGCTTTTTTCGCTGATCTGAAAGCAGCTTTCGACAGATTAAATAGAGAAGAAATATGGGAGATGATGGAAAAGAGAGGAATAAGTAAAGGGCTAATCGATAGAGTGAAAGAGATTTATAGCGAAACTAGATACAGAGTGAAGATAGGCAATAAAGAAACGGAGGAATTTTGGGCTGTAAAAGAAGTGAGGCAGGGATGTCCAATTAGCGCGACATTATTCAACATATATATTTCAGACATAGAAGAAGAGATGAAGAAAAATCCTGGTGGAGTGAAGATCGGAAAGGAAAGGATATGGTCGCTAGAATATGCAGATGACATAGTACTTGTTGCAGAAAATGAAGATATGATGAATATCATGATGAAGGTGTTCTACAGGTACATAAAAAGGAAGAAACTAGAGCTAAGTACAGAAAAATAAAAAATAATCGTATTCAGGAAGGGAAGCGGCAAAGAGAGGAAAAGAGAATGGTGGTGGGGAGATATGAGAATTGAGGAGACAAAAGAAATTAATTACTTAGGGTATAAAATATGCAGAAACAATAATGACGAGATGCACATAAAAGATAGAATAAGGAAAGGAAAAATTGCGATGGCATGGATATGGAGCTATGGAGAAAGGAAGTTTAACGCGGATATAATATGGAGAATGAAACTGTTCGATAGAATAATAAAACCAATAATGTTATATGGAGTAGAGATATGGGGATACAGAGAAAGGAAGGAGGTAGAGGTAGTTCAAGAGAGGTACATAAGGTGGATTTTAGGCTTACAAAGATCTACCCCGGGGTATGTGGTGAGAGAAGAAATGAAAAGAGAGAAGATAAGAATCGTAGCGGGAAGAAGAGCGGTAAAATATGAAGAGAAAATGAGAAATGATAACGGAAATGTAATTCTAAGAAAATGCTGGAAGGAGAGAAAGGAGGAAGAAAGCAGGGAAGATATACAAAATTGGTCGACAGAAAGTAAAGAGAGAAGAGAGTACATACAGAGATGCGGCATGAGCGAGGAAGAACTGATAAGGATAGGAGATGAAGGTATTGATTGTATGGTGACAAGAGACAGAGAAGTAGATATGCAGGAGAGAGCCGAAAAAATTGAAAACTCAAAAGCGTGTAAGGATTATAAAGATGTCAAAATAGAATGGTTGCCTAGATATATCAAAGATGGGGTCAGAAAAGGGAAGGAAAAGATAAGCCTATTAGCGAGAATGAGGTGTGGAAATGAGACAAAAGGGAATATGTATTGGATGGATGAGGAATGGAGAAAATGTAGATTATGCGGGAAAGAAAACGAAGATATGCGACATGTAAGTACGAGATGTGAAAAAGTGGAGAGTTGGAAAGGAAGAATGGTTGATATGTTGAGCGACGATGGAGCAGGGTATGGATGGATGAAAAGTTTGAAAGAGAAAAGATTAGAAGTGGAGAAGGAAAAGAGTATAGTTCAAATGTAAAATTTAATATATGTATTGTTTGATTAGTTTATAAGCAGGATCGTAACAACAAAATGTAAAAACCGGAAACAAGATTTTGACAAATGTATAGTCGTGTAAAGTCTGGCAGTCTAAACTGCTATGTAAGCACCAGAAGGTGAAGCATTAATAAATATATATATTCAATGTTTATAATTTTTATTTCTCTAAATTAATAACTATATTGTATTATAGATAATTCTTTGAGTCATTATTTTTATATCCCTATTGTTAATGTTTATTTATTCGTATGAATATACATGTTGCGACAAATTATTTGTCGAAGTTCTTTTTTTAGGGGTACGATCAGGGATTTTTAAAATTTCTGATAATGATATACGTCCATCTATCTTAGAAAGATCATTTAAGCTTGGCACTACAAAACATGGTGGATTAACTGCAAAAAAATATTGTATAGTTATTATAAAAGTATAATGTAAAATTAATGTATAAATTAATGATTATAAGGAAAGAATAAATTTTAATTTGTATTTTATCAATATAATGATGAAGATAGATATTTGTTAATTTTGATATACAAGGTGTCTAGGGATTTCACCGATAAACTGCAGTAGTATATTGTACAAGTAAAAATAAGAAAAAATATTATATGGAGTTTGGCTAGAAATGCTTTATAACAAAATTATAAACAAATATTGAAATAAAACATGAAATAGGTAAAAATAATCCTATAACCTCTGAAATTGCCAGATTTAGGCCGATATTCACAGTCAAATCTTATTTTTAAGAACAATTTTAAGATGTCATAAACCAATCACAAAGCCGTATTAGCATTAAAGAAGTTACTTAAGACAGTCTTGAAATAAAATCTAACTATGAAAACCAGCCTTAACGCGTCTTGATTTTTACTTAAACTGGGGAACGTTAAAAAAATCAGGTTTCTTAGTGGCACTCCCCGGAAAATTCTACCCCTATTTCATATACTTTTGGTAAAAATTCGGTTCAGGGGTTTGGGCTGGGCGTTGATGAGTGAGTGAGTCAGTCAGGACATCTTCCTTTATATATATAGACTAGCTGGTTACCCGGGCTTCGCCCCGGAGGACATGTGTAGTAAGACACGCAAATAGTCTCTCTTTTAATCCTTTATATATATAGATAGCTTAAAAGCTATAAAACTCTGAAGCTTTTTTTTTTTTGTAAATTCCTTTATCAATCATCATTCAAATCACGTTTACATTCTGTATTTGTAATTTTTAATCACTTTTATTTATATAAAAAAATTAAGATATTAAAATGATGGACTTCCACACCACCCTTGAGGTTCCACCTATTGGCGCGTTAGGTTTTTTATAGTAGACCTTCGCCTTAAGCCCTATTATACTACTTCTCATATTATTTTCGTTCAGACACGATGTCTTGTTCAGACACGATGTCTTGTTCAGACACGATGTCTTGTTCAGACACGATGTCTTGTTCAGACACGATGTCTTGTTCAGACACGATGTCTTGTTCAGACACGATGTCTTGTTCAGACACGATATTTTGCGCAGACATTATATTGTTTACACACTCGTCTTTGTGACAAATTTGATACCTTGTTCAGACACGATGCCTTGTTCAGACATGATGTCTTGTTTAAACACCATGTCTTGTTCAGACAACAATGTCTTGTTCAAACACGATCGAAATTTATCCTTTTTTTGAGTTGAAGAACATCGCCCCGGAGGACATATGTATTAAGACATGCAAATAAGTAATAGTGTATATTTTCATTTAACACCAGTATGACCTTTTTTTTCCTACTTAAGGACTTCTTTATAGACCACATTGGTAGTTCTCCCCTCAGGTGCTAGGATTACCAGACTGCTAGGTGAGCTTACCCTTGAGCAGGCCACGTAAAACTGCCCATGTGAGAAACAATCCTCACTTAAATCAATCCCTGCTACTTTCAGCGATTGCCCCTGGGACTTATTGATGGTCATCGCAAAACAGACTTTGACAGGAAATTGCAGCCTCTTAAACTCGAAAGGGTACTCTGATGGTATGAGAGGTATGCGTGGTATAAACACTGTATCTCCCCGAGCACAGCCGGTAAACACTGTGGCCTCGATGACATTCCTATGGAGAGCCTTTACTCGTAGCCTGGTTCCATTACAAAGTTTGGGCGGATTGAGGTTTCGCAGCAACATTACTGGAGCCCCCACTTTAAGTAGAAGCTAGTGAGCTGGTAAACCAGGAGGATTCAGAGTGTTGAGGAACTCTACGGAGTAGTTGACCGCGTCATCTGTTTGTATTACCGAGTCTACAGACCTGTATTTCATTTCTATCCCATCAAATGAGTTAAGTAGAGTGTCATTAATAACGCCAGCTTTGTCGTTCTTAGGGGTCAGAATGGCACGTTCACACAGCCAGTCCATAGATTTATCTTTGATATCGGCGATATCAGGGTATATCTTTTCAATAAGGTTAGCTAGGGTTGTCACTACTAAGCCTAGACCTTCAGGAATAATCACCTTTCCCTCAGACTCGGGATACTTTCCATCCCCTATTTTAAGTAGGAGTTTGGAGAATTGCCCCGCGGAGACATCGCCTCTCAAGTATACCCTCATATTCTTTCTGAGAGAGAGTTTCCAGATAAGGGGCCATAAATATGATGCCTTGATACATGCTTTAACCTCGTCAGCTCTAGTTCCCCTTGGCACTACTGGTAAAGTCTGTCGGAAGTCTCCAGCCAGCAGCACGGTGACTCCCCCCATCACTCCATCGTTGCCCCTAATATCTTTTAGAGTTGTGCTCAGTGCCTCAAAACCTCCTTTATGTGCCATGGTGCTCTCATCCCAAACAATAAGCTTACAGTCCTGCAACACTTGAGCCATGTTGCTTTGTTTTGAAATATTGCATAGGGGTGTTTCTGCATGGTTGAGATTGAGGGGCAGCTTAAAAGCAGCGTGAGCGGTCTTGCCTCCCTCCAACAGCGTAGCAGCAATGCCAGAAGATGCAACAGCCAAGGCGATGCCACGTTCACTTCTTACTTTTGCCAGGAGTAAGTTGATCAGGAAGGTTTTTCCAGTACCACCAGGAGCATCCAGAAAAAAGACCTGACCAGCACTTGACTCAATGCTGCTAAGGACCTGCCGATAGACAGCGAACTGCTCATCTGTCAGCAAACCCTCGTTAATCGATACCACTTGTGCCAAGGTGTTTACGTCGTAGTTGGTCTCTCTCAGATAATCTCGATTTTTCAAGACTTCTCCTGATCTCTTTGGCTGAGACAGGCCGTATTGGTGTAACTCCTGTCCTCCCAAAGCCAACACTGTGTCCTCAATCAGCACCAAACATCTGTTATACACCTCGTCCATCACCTGCTGTGCATTGCCTTGCAACTCTCTCTCCACCTGTCGTGTAATGTCTTCTGAAAGGCTGTCTTTGTACTTTTCCCAAAGACTCAGAGGTTCGGTAAGTTGACAGAATACCAACATCACTGTAAAGAGCTCTCGCAACTTGAAAGGAGAATCACATAAGGCAGCTTCTTCCAAGGTATTGTCCCAGTGTTTGTCATCTTCCAGCAAACCTAATGCTTTGCATGCAGACTGAAATGTTGAACAAAGGACACCATTTGCAATCTTTAGATCTAAAAAGGACGTTGGACCTCGAATCTCATGCAGCAGCAAGCGAAGATAATAACACTCGGTGTTATTTGGATGGATGGTATACACTCTTCCCAGCGCATGGTCCTTCTTTATTCCTGGCCAGCCATCGACATCCATCCCCCGCTTTCTTCTCTCAAACTTGTTATTTTTAAACACAAAATAAGAAGGAACCTCACAGTACAAGAGGGTTTTTGCAAAATCGTCGGTTTTGCACAGCTCGAAGAAAGCCAAGAGTGTTGTCTGAGGTGGGTTGCTAAGCCTCTCAACCAAGTTTTTGGAATTGAAGTACACACGCTGACCATTCTCGAGGTGAACAGCGAGATGGAAGATAGTAGGATATCTCTCATGAATAGGGAACGCCAAGATTCTCCAAATTGCCTCTGACTGTCATATCGTAAAATGCTTGATATATATATATATATATATATATATATATATATATATATATATAGAAGAGAGTTATTGAATGCGTACTGATTTTCTGAAGCGTACCTTTTTAATATTTTACATTTTTTCTTAATACAATCAATATTTAGTGATAAAAATATAAAATAAATAAGAAATGAGTAATATAGACAAAATTTTACCGTGTTTTGTAGGGGAGAATGGGGGAATTGCAGTCAGTAAGAATTATTTCTTATTTTCTGAAAAAGAAATGTCTTTAGAACTAAAATGGAATAGTTGACGGATACTTCATCAATCATTCTTCGAAAGTAGAAGCATAAAAGTCAAGTAAGCTAATAAATAATTAAACCTGCATTGATTATAAAAATCTTTGAATTGACCGCAATTGTCCGACGTGTGGGGTAATTACGGTCGCCTCTTGGATAACCGCGGTCAGCGGAATTCCAGCTTTTACTGCCCCGATAGCTGCTCTGAGCTCGTCTGAGGACCATTTTCCTCTTTCGGTTTTTCTTGGTCTACAACGAGGCATCTTAAATTGAAAATATAATTACAATTAATGATTAACAGAAAAATTGAAATTTTAACCTAAAATTCCGGCGTTACGCTGTCACTCGACGTTTGCAGGCATGTGCCCGATGGTTAACAAGTGCGCCACGACTGCAATTTCCCCGTGCGAGCGACTACCGTTACCCCAAAAATATATTTATACGATGCCATCGTTTTAATATGGGCGAAATGGAAGTTAAAAAACCAAAAAAGTCATAAATAACGGTTAGATGTAATTTTAACTACTAAAAATTTCGCAAAACCCTTATTAAAAGTACATCGATTCTTATAAGAAAAAGGGCGTAAAATAAGAATCACCAGATTTTTATTAATTTATGTTGGTTTAATATAGGCACGGCATAATAAATTACTCGATAATCATGTATGTAAACGGATAGAGACAAAAAAAGTTTGATATAACTGTTGGATTATGTAAAATACAGGTGACCGGCATTGCCTGATGACTGTCATTCCCCCATTCTCCCCTACATGTTATCAGCATAAATTTATTTATTTAATTTTATAATAAATATTTATTTGATTATAAAATAATAATATTGACTTTATCATTAAGTGTATATAATTTTTTATATAACTAAATTTTAAAATAAAGTAAATTCTATTAATAAATGTAAGTATTTTACCTGTATAGTTTGTATTGTACCCATTATTTTAACTTTGTCACCTTTTTTTATATCAAGATGGTTATAAATATCTGGATTAAAATTTATTATATGAACTTCCAATCTATATTCTCCATCAGTTAACGATCCGCAATCGATTGTTTTATTCAATTTATTGTTGTAAATTATAGCAAAATTCGTCTTGATGTAACCCTCTAAGACTGAGATAAATATATAGAGAATGTTAAAGAGGAATTATATTTTATATTTTGATATTTTGATTATCTTATAAATAAATAATTATATATGCAGGGTGTTACTTAAAGTAAGTAAAGTATAAAATACATTAATTTGTATATGGTTTATATATGACAAAATTTAAAATATCAGGAAATTCTTAACAAAAAATAACTTTGTTATAGTACCTATTTTAAAAAGCTCTTGAGGTAAGCTGCACAAATATACAATAAAAAATATGTAGGTATATATGTATATGTATATATATTTACGGATCTTCAAGCTTTATATATGTGTAACCACGCAAATTAATGGACCTTACTGTACATAAACTTGAAGGGGATATTCCTTGGCTTATTTTAAGAAGAAAAGGTTCTATAAACATGTGTCCTAAACTGCTTTTTTTCAAAATACAGGATGTTAAGGACGTATGTCCCTGGTGGATCTAAAAATGTTTTATTTGTATTGGAAAATAGTTCTTAATCTATATATATAAAGGAAGATGTCCTGACTGACTGACTGACTGACTGACTGACTGACTCATCAACGCCCAGCCCAAACCCCTGAACCGAATTTTTACCAAAAATATATGAAATAGGGGTAGAATTTTCCGGGGAGTGCCACTATGTGTATAGTTTTTTGTTACCGATTTTCTGGAAACCGGTTTTTCTAATTTTTCTAATTTTTCGGGAAATAATTGACCGAATCTCAAAGAATTATAGATCAAACAGGGATAGAATTTTCCGGGGAGTGCTATAAAGTGTACTATTTTTTGTTACCGATCTTTTTGGAAACCGATTCCGAATGACCGAATCTCAAAGAATTGTACATAAAGTAGGGGTTGAATTTCCCGGGGAGTGCTATAAAGTATATAATTTTTCGTTACCGATCTTTTTGGAAATCGGTTACAAAATTTTTCCAATTTTTTAGGAAATAATTAAGTGAATCTCAAAGAATTGTATACGACGGAATTGAACTTCAGTAGATAAAAAAGTAATATTTTTCAATTTATAGCATTTTAGAGAGAGAGAGAGAGATATGATATGATATGATTTATTATGCCCAAGCTAGGCTAAAGGGCAAAAATAAGATACAGTGCTGCAATACAAAAAAAAAATATGCATACTCTCCCTCGCATATGAAACAGGCAGGAATAAAGCAGCGAAGAGCTAGATACTGAAGTGTCCAATAAACCGGCGAAGTACAATTCCAAAAACTATAGTATAACTAAGAACTAACGCAACTTAACTAGTAATATAATCAGTGTAACTAACAACTAACGCAACTTAATTAATTATATATACAGTATAATTATGTAGTAAAGAAACAACAACAATAAACAAGAAGTACAGGAGAAACAGAAGACGTGAGTAAGAATGTTACCCTGTTTCCCGAGCAAGCAAAAATGCTTTAAGATGATTCTTAAAGGTAGAAAATGAGAAAATAGAGGTGATGTTAACAGGAAGTGAGTGCCAGAAATAAATAGAAGAAAGATGAAAGGAGTTTCTGTAGGTGGTTGTTCTATGAGAAGGAATATGAAATGTATGAGACGCAGAAAGAAGGCGGTCAGATCTCCTCAACAACGGATCAAGCAACGTGAAATTTTCACTCAAGTAAGAAGGGGAGCACATGTGAAGTATGCGAAACATTTGACAACCAAGAAAATATAGTCTTCTATTTTCAACTGAAAGCCATCTTAATTGGCGTCTATACGGAGTAATATGTTCATCTCTCTTAAGATCAAAGATAAAGCGAATGCAACAATTGACAAGTCTTTGTAATAAGGTATTCAACTCTCCACTTAAACCATGATAGACTAAGCAGCAGTAATCAATGTGTGGCATAATTAGAGCTAATACCAGCCTTATCCTTAACCTCGTAGAAAGAAAATTTTTGTTAAACTTAAGTTTATGCAAAGAATAATGAATTTTTTGAGAGATGTGTAAAATGTGTTTCCTCCAAGACAGATTAGACGTAAAAATTACACCCAAATTCCTGGCATCATTAACAAAGGGTAAGGGTGTGTGGTTTACAATAATAGGTGGTAAGCAATGGAAGTCAATATCATTGACATAGGAATGACTACCAAAAATTAATACCTTTGATTTCGCAGGATTAAGTTTAAGACCATTCAAATTTGCATAGTCAAAAATAGCATTCGCATCTCTAGAAATCATTTCAAGACCATGGAGAATGTCAGCACGAGAACATTGGAGATATATTTGTATATCATCAGCAAAGAGCATATGATACACAAACGACAGAAAACCACCAATATCGTTAATATACAGTGCAAACAGAAGAGGACCAAGTACAGAGCCTTGAGGGACACCGGACGATGTGAACAACCAGTCAGAGAGATTACCTTCATCATCAATTACAGCTTGAGAGCGGCCAGTAAGATAGGAGAATATCCACACAAGGACCTCGTCAGAGAATCCTAATTCTTTTAACTTCATAAGTAAACGGAGATGTGGAAAAGGCTTTGCTGAAGTCGAAGAGAATCATGATTGTGATAAGCCTGTCATCGATTCCCTTTTTTATGTCATCACAGACGCGTAAAAGTGCAGATTGCGTGTTGTAACCTGAACGATACGCAGACTGTCTGGGATTCAAAAGATTATGCTTGTTTAAATAGTCAGTGATCTGTGAGGCTACTATTCGTTCAAAGATTTTAGACATTTCCGGAAGGTTAGCAATAGGTCGAGTATCAGATGGAGACAGAGGAGTGCGAATCTTAGAGAGAGGGCGGATCAACGCACATTTCCATAAAGAAGGAAATACGGAGGATTGAAGTGAACAATTGAGCAGTGAAGTGAGCCATTGGGAGATAACAGGCCAGGCAACACGGAGTACATAAAGCGGAATGCCGTCCTGGCCAGATGCAAAGGAATGAAGAGGTTTATTCGTAATAAGTGTTAAGATAGTAATGTCATTCTTTATATAGTATTCTATCTATCTAATTATATAATCCTAGTTCTAAGGTTTTCGTGTTTTTTTATTATACACAGTTGGTACTATTGTCTGTTCGTTCGTTCGCTTAAGAAATTAGATACTCGATAACACGTTTCGTTATGGTCTCAGTAAGTTGTATAAAAGACCAAATAAATAGTATCTATTATACAAAATAATACAAGAGTCTCGTAAATACAATTGCGGAAAGCCTATCCAACAACAATAAGTTTATATACATCATCAGGCTGAATAGTAGAGAAAACAAATTTTGAACGTTGAGAAGGACCAGAAACTGAAGCAATGGCTGACATAAAGTTAATGTACGAGCAAGGTGATAAAGTATTAGATACAGAGACGTAATATGAATTCAATTGATCAGGTGAGAAAAAACGGAGAGGAGAAACCGACACAGACCTGACAAGACCAAGACGGGCGAGTTCTCTCCACAATTTAGCTGAGTCAGTAATGTTAGTAAGAGAGGCAAAGTGAAAATTACTCTTGGCGCGCTTGATATCAGTGTTAAGCTGGTTGCGAAGATGTCGGTATCTAGCATAGCCAAGCAGACTATTGGAACGCTTGGCTTGCTTATACAAATGATTACGTGTACGGAGTCGGGATCTAAGTTCGTCAGTGAGCCAATGAATAGGAGGCCTTCTAATCACAGATCTACGAGCAGGAGCAAACACATCAAGCACATTAAGCAAGGTAGACGACAGACGAGAACAAACCTCCTCAACGTCGGTCTCATTCACAATCTGAACATTGACTGCCAAGGAATAAAGATGCTCAAGAAACGCAGAGGTGTCAAAGTTCCTATAGCTACGCCGCAATACAGATTGCTTAGAGTCAAACGTACGATTTAGAGAGAATGACATTTCAAGCAGATCATGTCCTGCAATGAATGGGCTCGAGGATTTGGTAAACAATAAAACCTTGTCACTGTCATCCACAACCAGAACATCTAACCACGAATCAGAAGTGGCAGTATGAAAGGTGGCTTCAGAGTCGACAATGTTCAAAGATAAACTTGACATAAGTTCGCGCAAGTAGTTGGCCTCGAAACCATCCCTCAAAAGATTGCAGTTCAGATCACCGCCAATAATAATGTTATTATAAAGATGAGAAACACCGGTAAGTGATTCAACGAAGTCGTTAAAAAGGGCGCCCTTAGGTCTTCTGTAGATCGACGCAAACAGTACCACCTCGTTACTCGGCAAACGAATTTCGACTAAAAGAAATTCCGGATCATTCAACTCTACCCCAGTAGAAGTAGCAATTAACTTGACCCTCAAAGAATTGTGTATGTAGCAAGCAACTCCTCCACCCATCCGCCCCACCCGATCATGACGGACCAGAAAATAACTGTCCAGAGCCACAAGATCGTCCGGCACACCCGCATGAAGCCACGTTTCAGAAACAGAAATGATGTGATAAGAGCTAGTATTAAAATGTAAACGAATGAAGTCGATATGTCCACCAAGAGAATTAGCATTGAACTGAGCAATACGGAGCAGAGAAGAATTACATGCTGAGTTGCGCCGAACGATCGAAGACAAGGAACGAGCAGGCAGGACTCGTCAGCCAAGCTTGGCAAGATCAGCATCAGAGTCAATGCAAATAATGGGCTCTTTATCAGAATGTCTAACACATACACGGCCGTTCTTAATCCAAACAAACTTATACGCCCTCTCCTTAGCAATACGTTTAACTTGCTGAAGTAAATCGAAGGTACATTTAGGCAGAAGCTCGTTCACGTATACATTACGATCAGAATCTACGTCACACACTTCACGCTGTCTAAGGGCATCCTTTTCACTCTTTCTGGAAATGATCGCATCGCAAACCACACTCGATGCCATGGTGACAATCATAGAACAAGATGACGCAGACGATGATGATGATGCAGCCACAGTGGCACGATCTGGAGTCACAGATGGAGCTCTTTTGACAAATCTAGCACCAAGAACATGACAGGAGAAGCCCGGTACATTTAATGCCGTTACTCGGCAAACGAACCGCGAGCACCGTGAGACGACTGAGCAGATCTTAATTCACAGATTTCACGAGCAAGACTGGCATTATCAAGCTCCAGCTGAGCAATACGTTGATTATTTTGAGCAACAGTATCCGCAAGACAATTTAAACGATTAAGTTTTTCACTGAGTGCATCATTAGTCCGCTGTTGACCGTCTATAAAAGCAGTGAGTTTATCACTGAGCTCAACATTGGTTTGCCGTTGACAGTCCATAAAAACAGAAAACTTATCATTCATCGATTTCATCTCCTCAATCACTCCACGCAACAGATCATCGGTAGAATTAGAATTACGCGCAGCATTAGACACATTAGCGCCTGTATCCGAGATAGACGCACAGCGTCCATCTCATGATGTGGTAGGCATGACTAACAAAGACTTGCAACAAGCACCAGCAGTTCTTGTAACGATATAAGCCTTGACACAACCAGGGTGAAACGACTTAGAGCACTCAGCGCATGAACTAAATTGACCGGCAATCAATTTAGAACACTTAGAACAGACTCGCTGCATGTATCAACACGAATGCACACTTAAGAACTAGATTGGTACAACTGGCGCAGTAGCACGTATAGATCCCGACAGGTGGCACTCAGGTGGCAGCAAACAAAATCGATAGATCAGTACAGTAAAGTGCAGAGAAGAGCAGATCAGCAAGACAGGAGCATGCGCAGCAGAGGTTGACGACTTTCACGGAATGAGATCCAAGAAGAGGTTATAATAAGCCGTAAAACTTGTCACCAAAATGCCTCGAATTATGTGGCAAGTACCCAGAAAAGAAAATATGACACGTGACAAGCATCAGAAAACTTGCAAGTACCTGTAACAAAACAGCCCGAAGGCAGCGTACGGCAGCAATAATGTTCACCAAATACAGGAGCAAAGAATACACGTAGTAATAATACTCACAGAGAGAGAGAGAGAGAGAGAGAGAGAGAGAGAGAGAGAGAGAGAGAGAGAGAGAGAGAGAGAGAGAGGGGAGGGGGAGGGGAGGGAGAGGGAGAGGGAGAGGGAGAGGGAGAGGGAGAGGGAGAGGGAGAGGGAGAGGGAGAGGGAGAGGGAGAGGGAGAGGGAGAGGGAGAGGGAGAGGGAGAGGGAGAGGGAGAGGGAGAGGGAGAGGGAGAGGGAGAGGGAGAGGGAGAGGGAGAGGGAGAGGGAGAGGGAGAGGGAGACCAACGACCAACTCCGAAGGAACGTTAGTAAATAATGAAACAACGTCTAATGAGACGAGAATCTTAGACCCTCGTAATCTCATCATCGACAGATCGGTGCACAGATCAAAACTATTGTTTGGAGGGTATAAAGAAGAGGTGGAAGTATATAAAAACCAAAACGAGCTTAACTCGTGCTGAGTTTATCGCTGCTGTAAAATTTGTTTTGTCTTCTACCTTTTTCACATTTAACAATGTCATTTACAAGCAGACGTTTGGTTCCCCAATGGGCTCCCCTTTGTCTCCTACAGTGGCTGACATTGTCATGGAGGATTTGGAGGAAAGGGTTCTGGGCGCATTGAGTATCCGGCCGTCGTTTTATAGGCGCTATGTGGATGATATTGTTATAATGATTCCTCGGTATTGCATTCAGGAGGTTTTAGATCACTTTAATAATTATCACGACAGACTTAAATTCACAATTGAGTATGAAGTTAACGGCCAACTTAGCTTTCTGGACTTGATGTTAATTGTTAAAAATGACACAATTATAACAGATTGGTTTCATAAAGAAACTTTTTCTGGGAGGCTATTGTCCTTCCATTTGAATCATCTTATTTAACACAAAATAGGAACTATTTTTAGTTTGGTTGACAGAGCGATGATATTGTCTCATCCTAGTTTTTATAACAAAAACTTAATATTTGTTATAAATGTATTACTTGGAAATGGGTATTCCATCGATTTTTTATTCTCGCATATCAATAGGAGACTGAGGAAACTTCAGTCTATAAAGAAGAATGACTGAACGTTCACAACAAATTAAAAGTTTTATCGTTTTGCCATATTTAAAATCTACTTCTGAAATTATCACCTCAACGGTTATCAAATCAGAAAATTCCGTGGGATACCGTATTCTCAACAAACTTAATAACATTATAAAGGTCCAGAAAGATAAGAACGCTCATTTCAATAAGAATAATGTAATTTATAAAATCTGTTGCAAGGATTGTGATGCCTCTTACGTCGGTCAGACTAAGAGGCAGCTACGCACTAGAATAAAAGAACATAAAGCTAATATCAAATTAGATGCGTCCAAGCATTCGGTAGTCTCTGAGCATATTATCAGATCTGATCATTCTTTCGACTGGGACAATGTTCGTATCTTAGAAGTGGAACATAACTATAAAAAGAGACTGACTGCAGAAATGATACACATCAAGGAGCAGCCTAACGGCATAAATTCAAACAAGGACACAGAATTATTAAACGAGGCTTATTTTGATGTGTTGAGGCTGTTGTCATAAGTGTTTTAATAACAATGATTTGGTTGCTCTGCCCTTGCGACGCGGATATTTTCTCAGTCGTTCGCAATCTTTAGTTACAAACACATGCTCCTATCTGACGATGGAAAGATTACTCTCGCGTTTGGTTGCACTGACCCCTTATGTGAGTCCATTTTTACGAGTCAAACTTAATTATTAAATTCACGTGCTCCTACTGAATTTCAAAATTTGATTCAGTTGCCACTAAGAGGGTTTGGAGACAATGGCCTCGCTTGTACCATCAACTTGGACACACATAACGATCGACTCAGCTTTAAATTTGACTAACATCCGATAATATATATTCAATATGATCTATTTCTCTGCTGACATGGGTAGATTTGATTGTAAATTCGTAGCGCCGGATCGTACCCGATTCCTTTATTTGTAAATTCGACTTTAATTATGTATATGCGGTTCTGAAGAAGACCAAGTATGGTCGAAACGTAAACTAATTCGATTGTACTATTGTATTTTGAATATATAAATGTTAACACCTATTTTTGCTCGAAATTTGGCCATTGTTATTTGTTTAGCTGTTTGCTTCATCGAGCGTATTTATTTCGTTTTTTTTTTAAATTCAGCTTTGCAAATATAGGCTGTGCATGAAGAATAGTCCTTGAAATAGTATTGCGCGGTATGGTGCGTGCGACTCGCCGCACTTGCCGCGCTGCATCTTTAAACGCGTCAGTTAGACGTTTGAACACTCTGACGACTGGCTGACTGCGTTTTTCTTACATTTTATGCACTAAACTATCATTTAAAATAAATTTCAGCTTTACTGATATAAGTCAACTGATTACATTTTTTTAACACGTTTACATGCGTAGCTGACGCATACCGCACACGAGATAAGGTGACGCAATTTTCTTACGTTTTATGCAGTAAACTAATATTTCAAAAAGTCTCAGCTTTGCTGATATAAGTCAAGTATACCATTATTCTTTACATATTTCAGACTTTATTGTCGGATCCTGTACACGTGGTGCGACAGCTGACGGCCATTTTGCTATATTTTAGCACAAATACTGTAAAAGAAAAGATAAACTAGCCATGCTGAAATTGGATGTAAATTAGTGTCGCTGCCTCCCGGATTATAAGCATTTTCAGGGCCAAAGCACATATAACAGTCGTAGTCGTGGACGTAAGTAACGCACAAGCTTTGGCGTATCCTGATCTGTGAGGTCGGGGACTACGGCCGTCGTATATCGCTACGCCATGTTATGTGCTTTGACCCTTACGCGCACGATTTGCGCGCACGAATGCTCTAGTGTGGACGTGTTGTTTTTGTTTCGACGCACGCTCTGAGCACACACGAACGCGATCTGTTTGTCGGTACACTCTACCGGCAGGAATGCCTGGACATAATACATATACATAACATGTACATATATGTCATATACATATCAAAATGTCCAGGCATTCCTGCCGGTCAGTGTACATCAAAAGATTTACGTGCGAAACGATGCTCAGTTTGGACGGGTCTGTGGAATTAAAACTTCATGCGTGCAAAAAAAGTTATGGAGTGGACAAATGAAATGGCTCTTCAATTA
Source organism: Temnothorax nylanderi (assembly GCF_030848795.1). Lineage (NCBI taxonomy): Eukaryota > Metazoa > Arthropoda > Insecta > Hymenoptera > Formicidae > Temnothorax > Temnothorax nylanderi. The sequence continues at coordinate 147,655 of NW_027249386.1, read as the reverse complement.
ATAGATGAGTACGAAAAGTTTCCGCTATTATGGAATGCTAAACACGCGTTCCATTTTTCAAGAAATAAGAAGGTCGAATATTTTTGCAGCCCTTTTGTGTATGATATTGTATATTACAATATATGCTGCAACTGCTACGGTTATGTCTCTTCTCAACGACATTTCACTATTGATTAACGCGAATGACTGGAGCACAGATTTCTACGCATAAATTAAAATTTTTGATATCGAGAGTTCAGCCAGATTTGTGCTTTCTCAATTTGCAACACTGCCAGAATTGTTTGAGGTTGGTTTGCTTACTGAAATGACGTTGGTTTTTTCATAGCCAAGTTTTTTCTCGATCTAGTGTATCTATACGCGAACCGTGGAATATAGAGATCCTTAAATTATCAAATCTCTATTAAGGCTGAACCGATCAAGTTTTGAGTAAGCTCAACTGATAGCTTGGATTCGAATTATATAATAAGTGTTTTTATTTTTCATCTATGTGTTCTTCGAGATATTGCGATGCAAAGTCCGATTTGATAGATTTGCATTTAAGAAATATCATCATCACACATTGTCGGAAAAAATCCTCTTCTAACTTGTTATGTAAAATGGGATTAATAGTTTTTTGTAAAGTCCTTCAAATCGGCGATCATAGACGTGAGCCAAGTGTGCGTTTAGTTTTGTGTGTGTGTGTGTGTGTGTGTGTGTACTTTCTGAAGTAATCATGTATACGGAAACACTTCCACATGCATAGCAGACGAAGAGGACGAGTTTCAAATTATGTGGACGTTCATGTTGACAGCCTTTATTTTCTCGCCATTTGCATATTGTACGTCAAATCATTTCAAAATAAAAAAATTATGTTGTAGTTTTGCAACGATTAATAGTAAAACATGACTTTAGATTGATAGTATCGTCTTGAGTGGGTTATTTGTATGCCTCAATATAATAGAGAGTAATTTTTTCTTCGATATATCATTTTAGCATGTTTGCATATCAAGATTCAATTAATAGCATTATGACGTATTAAAGACGTTTTATAAGAAATGTCTTATGATCCGATTTACGCAGATGTTTTTGAAGTGTCTTATAGACATCTTATTTTAATTAATTTAAACGACCACTTTCAAACATATTGTAAAATAAAAATTAATAATAGGACGTAATTTCGTCAACAAGAAGAAAAATACGAAAAAGGAGCTAGTGTTGCTTGATAAATCGGCATATAAATATAATTTAATATTTACATATATATATATATATATATATAATATATATATAACTTTGATATAATAATAATCTCTCGAATAATCTATATATTACAACAGAGATCGCGGTTTTGCTGTTAGCAAAATTATGTAAGTATTAAATCATTGATATATCGATATATTTTAGATAATTCCAGTTTCTGTTTTGTATTCTTTCTCTTGTTAACGTGTTTCCGAAAAACCTAGCCTTAATTGTGTTGCTATGATCCCTGGTAGAAAAATTTCGCTTAAAAATTTGTTGAAATTTTACTGAAAATTTTCTGAAATTGTTCCACGTTTTGGAACACTTCTCAGTAAAATTTCAGCCTAATTTTAGCCTAATTTCAACGTCAGCGTAATTTCAGCATAATTTCAACATAATTTCGGGATAATTTCAATAAAATTTAATTAAATTTGGAAACAAAATTGCATGTTTTTTTACGAATATTTACATCAAAATTTATTTAACCCTTCGTAGTCACACTTCTCTAGAATATCATTCTAGTCACACGGGGTCATATTGACCCCGTCGATTTTTAATGGTTGCCATTTTAATAGTATCGGTCCGATCGGGTTCAAATAATTCTGGAACATACCTTGAACATTCTAGAATATAAAACAACTGCGATTTTGTGAGAGATCAAATGGCAACATGTTGAAAAAAAATCGTGAACGAGTACATGCGTAAAAAGTAGCTTTTTCACTTAAAAAATCATAACTTTTTAATTTTTTAATTTTTTTAAATAAAATTTGCAGGTTATACTCCTAAGATACGACACTTTAAGAAAAAAATAGTCCTCTAGTGCTCGTTTCAAAAAAGGTATTTATTCCAGCATATGAAGAGGCCCGATTTTGGAGTGAAAAAAATGTGGATTTATCAGAAAATAATGTATTTTATTATTATTATGGATATCCTAAAAAAAATAAAAAAGTAAAAAAGTCATTTATTCAGTGCAACCGCAGTCGACGCAGAGATCAACGCGGTGAATGTCGCATATCGGCCGGGTGCAGGAGGGGCACTGTTGATTGGTCTTCCGATCTTGCCTTCTGGGGCACAATGACCAACTATGACCTCAGACTTTTTTTGGGAGTTTTAACATACTTGAATGCTTTTTTTGCTCTTTTGTACTCCATACAAAACCGTTCTTTCCCCTCAAAATTGATTGAGGACGACCTCGAGCGCGCGACTGCAAAACTCGCTCATCTAGCGTCGCATTCTCCGTGTCGTCGACGTCCATATCCTCATCGGAGATTTCAAATTCACTACCCTCGGACTGGATAGAAACATGATCCTCCTCACTTTCAGAAAGATTACCACCGTAATTATTTTCAACCTCATCGTTTTCCAGTAATTCGCGTCGAAACTCACTACTGCTACGCAGATTGTATGCCATCTGATAACAAATAACACCGTTATTATTATAAAAACAATGGAAAAAAAAATATCGCAGGTGCCACAGTCACACTTACGGTTCAGACACTTGTTTTAAACACAATAAAAAAATCCGATTTTTTTCACTGAAACTATGTGCTAGTCACACTAGGGGTCAATCTGACCCCCATTCGTACACGATGTTTCCGTAACCGCTGTCATACAAATACCGACGCTTTAATCAAATAACTAACGATCTCTACCGATAGAGGATACTTCAAACTCTTGGTAGATGGCGTGCCAAACTCCATTTTAAGCCAGGCACTTACCGACATTTAGCTTCAAACTTGAGCTGGGGTCAAATTGACCCAGTGTGACTACGAAGGGTTAAATTCGAAGAAAATATTCATAAAAACATGCAATTTTGTTTCCAAATTCAATTAAATTTTGTTGAAACTATACAAGAACTTCAGATGTTATTAATTATTTAATAATAATTGGACAATAAATTAAATAATTAATTCAATACAATTAATATCTTAATTTATTAAAATCAATTTTATTGTATAATAATATTAGTACAAAATTACCTTTTTTAAAAAAGGTGCCAAGTACACACGCAATGTATTTTATAAATCCATGCAAAAATCCAACCTAAGTGATAGTAGCTTTATTTCTCCTTAACAATATTATATCACAAAATTGCGTTATCTAACTCAACCTAATAAGTGATATGTATAAATCCAAAAATTTAACCTAAATGATAGTAGCTTTAATTTCTCCTTAACAGAATTATTATATCACAAAATTGCGTTGTTTAACTCAACGCAAGTAATATGTATTTCAAAAAAATATATAAAATTTAAATTACGCCAATTACAAAGAGAATATATATTATATTGGTTTGAAAAATAATTGTTGTGCAACTACTTTTAAAAAATAAAACCCAAGTGGTATATATCTTTGTGTTCCCATTCAAGGGTCTTCCTATTCCAATCCAAGTGGTAGTAGCTTTAATTCTCCTTAACAAAATTATAATACAAATTAACTAAATAATGGGCTATAAGAGCCGACGCAAGATCTAATATGCGGGAAAAATTATATTTAACAAATTCTTAGTTAATACATTAAAACATATTAAAAATATCAAACGTTTCGGCCCTAAATCGGGCCCTCTTCAGTGATAATAAGTCGAAAACGCAATATAATGTACAAAGAATTATTATGCACGCATATAGTGGCATCGCAACGGGCTGACGCGAAACGCAAGCGCAGATCTAGGAAGGGTTCGCATTTTAAGAGCGTCAGATGCGCGTTGCGAATCTCTTTGGAAGTATGACAATGTTAAGGCGCGTATGTCCGACACGCATCCGCGCAGCAATCTACAGCGAGAATCATGTCGTCTTCTATTGTAGAAGGAGACGAAAGGCAGCAAACTGTGGCCCGACAGAACTACAGAATGCCGTAAATGTTAGGAACATTAAAAAGAGATAGAATTCGATTGACTTACTGCGTGCTACGCGAACCGCGGTCAGGCATCTCTGAAGGCGTCCATAGCCATTCCCCGTCTGGAGAGAGCGATACGTAGTCGTTGGTGTCTAAACTACGTGTGAGGCGCACGCCGTGATCTCAAGAACACGCGAACGTATAATAGTTAAGAAACAAACATATCGTTGAAAACAAACGGCCGCACGAACAGAGATCCACGGATTTACTTAAACAGTAGAGCAATCCCGCGGAAAACAGTTAAATATGAACTTTATATGGACCTTAATAAAATCTCCATTTAAATTTTATTTGATTTAAATTAATGCTGAATAACTGCATTAATATGGCTCATATTTGTTCTATATATAAAACTTAATTAAGAATATAAGAAGAAATGCCGATATACATTTTGATTAAAAATCTCGAACATATGAATACATGTCGTATATTCTTAATCGACGTGTATACTCGTACGTATGTTTCGTAGTATACAAAGTATATATACGTACTTCTTACAGTATCATTTCATCATCAAAATATTCGTATTTAATTTGGCTTAATAAGGATTTAATTAGCTGATATATTCAATTTAAATATTAATCTTATTGAAACCATATATGAAATTAATAAGTTGTACATTTTATTCAAATTTCATTAAATTCAAATAAAACTTTTATATGTTCTTAATATGTTGAATTCAAATAAGAACTTTATATGTTCTTAATAAGTTCTAAATCTAATTTAAATTTAATTAAATTCAAATAAGACCTTTATACGTTCTTAATGAGGCTTTTAAGGCACAGCGCGCACGCACCTGGGGCTGGATCCTTGAATTTATTCGCAAGAAAAACGTATGCGGAAATTCTGCTCTTATAAAAAAGTTGCAAGTTGATTAACTAAAAGCCATGCGATCAACTTGCAACTTTTCTGTAAGAGTAGAATTTGCGCATACTTTTCTCTTGCGAATAAATTCAAAAATCCAGCCCCTGTTGTAGCTTGCCGAAATTTTGCGGTTTCAATCAACAGGCAATGTTTTTCAAACGTTTTGTAATATGTGTTTAAAACTGATTTTCAAATATTTTTCAAACGTTTAAAAAACATTGTCTGCTAATTAGGATAATAATGGGATTAGAGAATATGGTATCAACAGAGAATGAGTTATAAGATAAAAAAAAACGTTTATAAATTACAATTATTGTGTTTATATTGATTTGCTTTAAATCCAGTGGTACAAAAAGAAGATATGTAAACTTCTGATAAAATTAACGAAATGCGCAACACTTGCGCAGTAATCGAATACATAAAAACAAATATTAATCGCTAGCAACAAAAAGATTGATGCAGTTGCACAAAATATTAATCACCATAAAAACCAAGAATACAATTTGCTAGCTCAAAAGAATAAAAATAGAGACATTTTTTATATACTTAATCAAACTGAACCCTTATGGAAAAATACACTCAACTTTTGGTGTTAACCGTTAAAAAAACACCATAGAAAAACTCTTAAAGTTGGGTGTGATTTCGGACCAATTGAAGGTTAACCATCATTTGAAGGTTAATCTTCAATTGGCGGTCCGAAATCACACCCAACTTTAAGAGTTTTTCTTCGGATGATGATGGTTAACCTTCAAGTGATAGTTAACCTTCAATTAATGATTAATCCTTAAAAAATGACGGTATAAACCCTAAAAATATGAACCCTCAAATGAAAGTAACAAATATGGCGTCCCAATGAGAATCTCTTAAGGAGGGTGGTTAGTCAAATCAATTTGATAAGAATTAGTTCAATGGAGAATATTCGTCTATGGGAATCTGTCGTCCATATATGCCAAAGTTGAAGATAATCGTCTGCATGGTTGTCGAGTAATTAATTATTGAAGTTATACTCTTGTCTCTCTCTTATACACGGGCGACACAGCAAAAATGTTACCTAACCTGTAATGTAACTCTCGAAAGCATATTAAATATTGCGATATTATATACGCATCAAGATCTTGTAGAGAGATTAGACGAAGAAGAGCTAATCAATTCATTTATAAAGAAAAAAAACTTGCACATTGCTTCCTCATAATTCTTAAGTGTGCAAGTAGAAACTTGCACATTGCTTCCTCATAATTCTTAAGTGTGCAAGTAGAAACTTGCACATTGCTTCCTCATAGTTTTTAAGTGTGCAAGTAGAAACTTGCACATTGCTTCCTCATAGTTCTTAAGTGTGCAAGTAGAAACCTGCACATTGCTTCCTTTAAGTTTTTAAGAGTGCAAGTAGAAACTTGCACATTACTTTGTCATAATTTTTAAGTATGCAAATTATTTTTAAGTGTGCAACCTGCACATTGCTTCCTTATTTATTTTTAAGTGTGCAAGTAGAAACCTGCACATTGCTTTCTCAAAGTTTTTAAGTGTGCAAGTAGAAACTTGCACATTGCTTCCTCATAGTTCTTAAGTGTGCAAGTAGAAACCTGCACATTGCTTCCTTTAAGTTTTTAAGAGTGCAAGTAGAAACTTGCACATTACTTTGTCATAATTTTTAAGTATGCAAATTATTTTTAAGTGTGCAAGTAGAAACCTGCACATTGCTTTCTTATTTATTTTTAAGTGTGCATTTTAAGTGATAGGGGTAGAAAAAAAATTTTTTTTAGGCAGAAATCAGTAACTCTCACCAATTTTCGCGAAATTCAAAACAATCTTCCTTTAATGATACGTTCTATATATAAGATTACATATATAACTTGTACACTTTTTAGGCAAAAATCGGTAACCCCTTCACCGATTGCCAAATTCAACACTAACCTACCTTTAATGATACTTGCGATCTATCCATAAAAAAAATTAAGCTCGATATCTCAAAATTTGTGGAAATTAGGGCAATCTTGTAGATTCTTTTAGATAGAAATCGGTAACGCCTTTATTATTAACAATTTTGATTAATTCTATTATATTCTTCAGTTTTTTTACCCCTATTTTATATATAATTCTTTAAAATTTGGTTAATCAATTTTTAAGTTATAGAAATTTTAGTAAGTTTGGCTGTTTTTTTAACAGACATCGGTAACCCCTTTATTATTAACAAAATTTATTAATTTTATTATATTTTTCAGTCTTTTCTACCCCTATTTCATATATAATTCGTTAAGATTTGGTTAATTAGTTCTGGAGTTATAAAAATTTCGGTAAACTTAGTTATTTTTTTTAACAGAAATCGGTAACCCCTTTATTATTAACAATTTTTATTAATTCTATTATATTCTTCAGTCTTTTCTACCCCTATTTCATATATAATTCGTTAAGATTTGGTTGATCAGTTCTGGAGTTATAGAAATTTCTGTAAATTTGGCACAGACATACATACACACATACCGACATTTTTTTTTAATGCAATATTTCGACGTTTTAAAACACTCTGAACATATTGACATTAAAAACTCAAAAAACAATCTTTTCTTTGGTTTCTTGTACCCCTATTTTATATATAATTCTTTTAAATTTGGTTGATTAGAGCCAACTTTATACACAATCAAAGGTTCATATACGAATTTACGAAAACAAAGCTTCCTCTATGAGGAAGCAATAAGAATTTAGTGAAAATAGGTGCAAATAACTCTTTACATATTTAGGAAAAACTTTCTCGAAGACTGAAATGATTCGTCTTTATAGTTATCAAGAAATTGTAAAAATAAAAAAAACAGGACCACATTTATTATTTCCACATTTCAATGTGGATAATAACGTATTTGGGTTTCAATTGTACAAACAACTCTTTTTAAACCTTAAGAAACAGCAATTAAATGCATTCCACATATTTATTTGCTAAAATTCGTTTATTTCACGCGACGAAAATCTAACCTATATGCTTTCCCCCTGCCGCGCCGCCTGCCTCGCATCGAGAACTAACCAACCTCCTTAAGGACTCCGCTCGCTGAACCGGATTCCTCGCCTCGATCCTCCCTCTCGGACGCTAGCTGCGGCAGCTCTCCCTTTCCTGGCGGTGAGCTCTCCTTGGTGATCCGACTCTCGCTCGGTTAGTCTCCAGAACACGCGCCGCAACGATCAATCCGTCAAGAAAGAAATAACGGACTCGACACGTTCGAAGAAACGCAAGCAAGTGCGGCCATGACACCTAACGAGTGAGGAAGGAGGCGGGGGCTCTTTGAGAGTGGCGACTCGCGCGTCGCGCCATCTAATGTGAAACGATCGGGCGTTGTAAAACGCGAAAAGAATTCGAGCGCAATATCTGAACAAATTATTTAATTTTTAATAAGTCCAATTATTAATATTTATTTTCATAATTGAACTTATTTTTTATTTTGATAAATGTAAATACAAATATCTTATTGTATTAATATTTAATATTAATAATTTAATTAGTTGCTTAATTTAACTTCTTTTTTAATAAATGAGCGGATGTAGTACTGAAAATGTACCTATTATATAATATTTTAATTTTCAAAATTGTCAAATTACAAACAGGAATTTTGTTGTGACTTTTACAGTTATAAAGTAACTATTTAATGGAAATGGAAGCCTAAAAAAATTAATATTGTAACGCAATTATTATAATGCTCAAATTATAAAATATTTACATTATCCATGTCTGCCAATACAATATAATTTTTTATTCATATTGCATTCTATATAATGGCAATGTTATTATATATTTGACAGGCAAATCAAAATAGCTTTGAATCGATATCGAAATGATGAAATATCCATGTCTTAACAGAAAATACATAATTTGCCTGTTTTTCGATACATATATATTTAAAATGATTAAAAACCCACATAGCATGCATATCAAAAAGACGTCCCGAAGATATCCCGAGAAGATATCCTATCTCCTAAATATATCTTCGGGATATCTTCTGGACGTCTTTTTGATATGCATGCTATGTGGGAAGCCAATGACCTACATAACTAAAACTGAAATTATAAAATATATGTACGATGTAGACAGTATAAAATAATTAACATAATTAAACATGCAGATTTGTGGTTGATAATGACAAAATTCAATAATAAACCTATAACCTAACAGACTACAACGCAAGACTAACATAACTCGCAGGTTTATTAAAATCTTATAAATCACAATTTTTGATTAAATATGAATATATGATGGGTCAATGGGAACACTTTCAATTAAATAAAAATTTAATTTGGGTGTTAATTAAAATTTTATTTGTTTCAAATACAAATAAAATTTGAACTCAGGATGGTTAGATGCTTATTAAATATTAATATGATCCATATATGCGCCTGGACAAGTTAAATCCAATAGCAAGATCTTATTTAAATTTAATTTCGATCCAAATTTGGAACATATTTAAATTTAATTACTTTTATATTCAATATTTGGTTTTTATTTGAGTTTAATTTCGTTCATATAAATGACTAATATAAACCATATTTAAAACATATTTAACTCTTTTCCGCGGGGATCCACACAATGCATCTGTACCACCGAATGTCCCCAAGGATCCACTCGCCTGTGCTCCTTGATACGAGTCCCCAGCAGTCTACCCGTCTGTCCCGTATAAGAAGCGTCGCAATCAGAGCAATTAATTCGATACACAACGTTGCTCTGAGAATTGCGTCGGCTCTTATAGCCCATTATTTAGTTAATTTGTCTTTGTTCAGAGCCTTAATATAAATTTGTTTATTTTCACGCCGGCTGAAAACATGCGTGTTAATCGAGTCAACGGTCAACCTTTTTGTAAATTTATTGTGCATAACTTCGGGTACTCGGCAATGTCGGCTCTAAACGCATGGATGTGCCTCAATAGAAGAATTATCAGGACGTCCGTGCAATTGACGTTTCTAAAAAATTGTAGACTTTATAACATCCTTCCGCAGCACTTTAAACCGTCTTTTTTCGAACGATACTGTATTGAGCCACCAACGCTCTTGCGCCAGACACGACCGCAACAAGAGTTTGTTTTTAAAGAGAACATTAAACTTGGAAATTATGGACGCACACTATATTCTGCGGGAATTGCGGCATTCTTTGATTCACGGGATACGCGAAATTACGAATTCACTACCACTCAATGTCTGGGAAAGATATCGCCTTGTACAGGAGAAAGTCCTCTCCGTTTTCTCACTTCGCGAGAACCGTAGGCTATTCAGGAAGTTCGAATCTTTATGCTCCAGGAAATTTCTCGACTCAGTACGTGACATCGGGCGCGTTAATTATTTTTGGATTGAAAATGTCGAGAACCGGGGTAACGCACTGTCTGCACTGAGCGCACACGCACACGACGCGCACACATACGTATATGCTGTCTCTTTTCAATAGTCTCAAATGCCATCTATTGATGTAAAAGCAACCGTACGTACGGCGATAATGACGACGTTTCTTAATTGTAAAATTTAACATTTCAGACTTTACGTCGCAATATCTCTGTTTGTAGGGCACATAACGGAAAAATAAAAACACTTTTTTTTATTACATAATTCAAACCCAATTAGCTATCGATCAAGTCTACTTAGAACTTGATCCGTTCACTCGTTATTGAGATCTCAAAATCTCGGGTACTTGCAACTCGTCCGCGTAAAGATACACGGCGGTCTCGTGCTGCGCGTGTACTTGGCGCGGGACACTACCGTGTCTCCTTGATAGAAAGTAAAAGTAACAGTTTGTAGTTAAATAACCTTTTTTATTTTTAGAAAAATCTTGAACATAAAAAGATCCTATTTTTAATATCTTACAATAATTTTTGTAACACTTTTTTATAAAAACATTATCAGCATATTAATGCTAAAAATAAATGTTAAATATTATTGTGATGTACAAATGTAAACATAATTTCATTATTCTTCAAACATGTTTAAATCCTTTTTTTCATAAAAAAGTAATTGCTGAAAGATCACTTTCCGCGTATTTTTAGTAATTATGCAACACTTTAAGAAATGTCAGAGAAACTTCAACACGTTTTCACAGAAATATCACTAAGTTTTCAAAAAAATTTTCGGAGAAATTTCAGTTTAATTTCACAAAATTTTCAGCGAATATTCAGCAGTTTGGTCGGAAATCTTTTTTTCAGCGAAATTTTAGAGAAATTGTAGAGAAATATCATAAATTTTTAGAGAATTTTTAGTAAATCTTCAGACAAATTTACGAAGAAATTTTAGTTTAATTTTAGCAACTTTTCAGTACTTTTGCTGAAAAAATTACTTTCAGAGGAATTGCAGTAAAATTTCAGCATATTTTCAACAATTTTGGTAAAATATTACTTTCAGCAAAATTTCCGCAAAATTTCAGTAAAATTGTTTTACCAGGGATTCTATATAAAATAACTAGCTGGTTACCCGGGCTTCGCCCGGGCGTCGTTTTTCTTCAAAAGACTTCATTTGTGTTTCAATATCCTTATTGTGGACAAACATAATGAGTGTGTCTGTGTCGGGTAGTTGATTTAAAGGCGGTAGTTTAACTTTTCCGCTTGAACAACACATTCCAGGTGCTTAAGTTTTAAACTTTTTTGCTTGACAATGATCACATATTGCATCCATTTTCCCAATTATTACTCTCGGATGAAATTTATATTCGTAATTTGAATCATAACTAAATGCCTCTAATTTCAAATCGGACTGCATAAATGTTTTCCTTGATTGAACATGTCGTAACCGGTCTTTTCCAACTCGAGTTTCACACTATTGAGTCATTTCCGCTTTTCCGATATTTCACTTACCGATCAGCGACATCATCCCTTGGTTTTCCCGGGCGTTTTTTCGGGAATTTCGAGATTGCTCGCTCGCGATGTACACAGAACTTCGATATTTTACTTACCGATTACCGATTTTATCCCTTGGTTTTTCAGGGCGTTTTTTAAGTGAAAAATCGGTTTTAAGAAAATCGGTAAAACAAAAAATCGAACCCCATGGTAGCCATCCCCGAAAAATTAGAAAAATTTTAACACCGGTTTCAAGAGAATCGGTCCATTAATGAATGAGTAGTTTGCGGTCAGAACAGATTTTCTTGAAACCGGTGCTAAAGTTTTTTACAAAAACAAAGCTTTTTCTTTAAAAAAATTTAAACCCATCGTCGCAATCCCCGAAAAATTAGAAAAATTTAGGCTCCGGTTTCAAGAAAATCGGTTTAGAAAAAAATTTAACCCATCGTTGCCCCCCGAGTATGTTTGTATGTGTGTACCTATATATTCCACCCGTTGAGGATAATCCAAAAGGACGCATTAAGTGACCGATTTTCTTGAAACCGATGCCAAAATTTTTCTAATTTTTTGGAGATTGCGACGGTGGGTTTAATTTTTTTAAAAAGAAAGCTTTGTTTTCGTGAAAAATTTTGGCACCGGTTTCAAGAAAATCGGTCCTTTAATGCTTCCTCTTGGATCATCCTCAGCGGGTGGAATACATAGGTACAGACATGCAAACATTTTTTAAAAATTATGATTTTTCGACGTTTTAGAACATTGAAAATCAGTCCATTAATGAATGAGTAATTTGCAAACCGATTTTCTTGAGACCGGTGCTAAAGTTTTTCACGAAAACAAAGCTTTCTCTTAAAAAAAATTAAACCCATCGTCGCAATCCCCCAAAAATTAGAAAAATTTTGGCCCCGGTGTCAAGAAAATCGGTAAAACAAAAATCGAACCCCATCGCCGCCATCCCCGAGAAATTAGAAAAATTTTAACACCTTTTGCAAGAGAATCGGCCCATTAATGAATGAGTAGTTCGCAGTCAGACAGACATTCGACACTTATATATACAGATGAGTGGTATTCAATTTGGAAACGATCAGTTTTAAAAATAAAAAAAGACCAACCAAAATAAATTGCAAGTGCATTTTGCTTACATTAAGAAATTTAAAAAACACTATAATTAAGTACTCTTTCCTTTAAAATTTTTCGAGATATAAAAGCAAACATACATACACACCAATCCACAAAAATGCTATAAATTGAAAAATATCACTTTTAAAAAAAAAAAACCGCCAAATTAAATTGTTGGTATAAGTTTTTTCAAAATCAGTCCAATAGTTTTTAAGTTAATAACGTTCAAACACACACCACCCGTAAGAATTTTATATATTAGTATAGATGCAAAATATCTGAGTACCAAATTAGTTGGCAGTAAATACTTTTATAGGCTATATTATATCTGAATAGGCCATGTTAGAGGAAGTTTGGATAAGGTGAAATACTCTTATAAATAGAACCACCGCGATATCTAGAATATTAAGTGTTACAATCTAGCGGACAGCAGTAGAATTATACTAGCTGCCGGCCCTGTAATCTGACATACAAAGCGGCAGCGTGGCGTTAAATAACAAATTAAAATTTAAAATTTGGCGTGTACCGCATACAGTGTAAAGTTAGTATAAAAACTGGTAAATATTGACAAAAGGGGACCCAGCCCCGATGACCTTGACCTTGACATATGTTGTCAAGGTCATCCTCCTGAATGACCTTCAAAAGGTTTCACCCGTCGCTCGTTGTTTATTAAAAGGTTATTAACCAAAAAAGTTTGAAAAATATAGATAGCTATTTTAACCATTTAATTAAAATAACATATAAATACATGAATAATTTAATAAAATAGAGAATAGTTGGTATATAGAGTGTTTAAAAATAAAATATTAATATGTCGAATTAATTATTTATTGAATATAATTTGCTCATTATAAAAAAAAATCAATCGTTGATCAAACGTATATAGTCTTTTAAACAAAAATTCGGTAATATAATATTGATAATGATATTTTCCAGTACGTGGAAGATTAGCGTGTACTTCTCTCCATAATCTCTCAATGTTTTGTGTATGAACTTTAGTATTAGGATCCACGAAATTTCCAGAATGATTAACTGTTTGGTGTATATAATGTTCATTTTTGAGATCATTATATGCACGCCAACAGTCATTATAAATAATTGATCCAAGAGCAATATATTTACGAATTAATGGTAATAGAATTTCGGAACGCCGGTTTTCCACAGGTACAATGAAAACTTTGTTTGTATCACGTTCTATGCCACCAAATATCCATTATCCTGTTAAGATACGACCTTTGTTAAATTTTCTTTTCCCGATTTTGGCTTTATCTATTTCTACAATGATATTCCTGGTCCGCCAATTTGTTGTTGTTTTTTTTATTAACCAGTCCGATTTTATTTTTAAACACTCTATATACCAACTATTCTCTACTTTATTAAATTATTAATGTATTTATATGTTATTTCAATTAAATGGTTAAATCTATATTTTTCAAACTTTTTCTGTTAATAATTTTTTAATAAACAACGAGCGACGGGTACCTTTTAAAGGTCATTCAGAAGGATGATTTAAATTGACAACATATGTCAAGGTCAAGGTCCTCGGGGCTCTCTGGGTCCCTTTTTGTCAATATTTACCTAAAAACTTTTATTTTACAGTTAATCTGCTTAAATGCTAGATTTTTAATCGCTTTTTGTTACATGTAACACTAATTGTAAGATAAAACTTTAGTGCAGTATACTTAGCAAGTGTCATATGGTGTACATACATATAATATTAGTTTTTTATTATACGGGGGAACTCTGACGAAAATGAGAAGTTTTATGAAGTTTGTTTGACGTTTACGTGAGCGTTTGCGGGAGTTCATTGAGAATTTAGAAACGACCAGTAAAGATTTCGTAGAGCGGAAATTGCAACGTTGCAGCGTTTGAAAGGCGTTTGTATATAGCGTTTTTGAGAGTTTGCACAGCGTTTACATGATGTATGACGTTTGCTGAGAGTTCTTTAAAACATTTAGGGCCACTTTAACCAAAATCCGATTAACTTAATCGTTGATTAGTCCACTGGAAATGACCAATCGCATTTGTCAATCTGCTTAATGAGCAAATGCGATTGGTCATTTCCAATGGACTAATAAACGATTAAGTTAATCGAAGTTTTGTTGAAGTGGCCCTTATAGATCCTCTGTTAAGCGTTTAATAGGCGTTTGCTTTCACCATTGAAAACTGCGTGCAGTCTTTATTGAGCGTTTAACGGGCGTTTACTCTTGTTGACTTTGTCGTTAGAAGAAACGGCGTAAAGAACGTTAAATGTTAAAATAATACAGCGTTAAACAAAGATAAATTACTCTCACACACACATTAAAGCATTATATATATAATTCAATAAAGAAAAATATATTCTTATTACTCAAAAATAATTTTTATTAAGGCGTAACGCCACTCTACTCTCTAAATCTGAATCAGTGAATAGTACTGTGAATCAGTGACTATTCACTGATTCAGATTTAGAGAGTAGAGTCCCAAAAAAAAGCCTATTTTTGATAATTTTTTTCAGAAATACAATAATCATAAATGAAAATCGGTTTAATTCTATTTATTATCTATATATTAAAGTATAAAAAAAATTTTTTATTAATTTTTTATTGACAAAAGACAAAATGGCGGCGCCAGAGCCATTGATCCAAAGTACCTTTTTGCGAAAGTCGTCCAACGGGCGGAATCAAAGCTCCTATAATTTCTGAGTTGGAACAAAAATTCAAAGATTTTTGAAAAATATATAAGATTTTCTATAGAAGTACCTATGGGAATTGCGAAATATCATTTTTTGTAAGAATGGTGCATGTTAGAAAAAAATGTTTCATTTTTCGCTAAAAAATTTCGCACAAAATTGTTTATAAAAAAAGTTTTGTTCAACTTATCGCAAAATCCATAGGTACTTCTAAAGATAATGTTATTGTAAAGTTTCACTCAAAATTTCAAGTCAATCGGATAAAAGGTGTTCGAGTTCTGATTCCGCCCGATTTTAAAAAAGCGATTTCGAGAAAAACGCGTTTAAAGTTTCAGTTAACATTTACAGATGCATTCCGCGCCGGCAGACGGATTACGAAAAAGGGATAATAGAGATTTTTCCGAGCTTTGAAACCAAGTGTACCTTATTTCTAAGACCTTAAAGCATCGTTTAAGCAAAAAAAATCGATTTTTTGAAAATTCTAGAGTGGCGTTACCCCTTAATGATAATGAGGTTTCGAAACTGAATCTGCTTTTCGCCTCGCAGGGAGTCTGCTTATTATACGCGGCTGGATGTATTTTAAATGCAAGAAAGATGCGCCGCACAGTGGGTCGAGTCGCGGAAAACGCGGCCAATATTCTATTACTTCAGTAAAAATAAATAAAAAATTCCAAAATATTTACATATATTTCAAGCATTGTTCTAATCAATTTCGATATTTAAATTACTTAACTTATTTTCTTTACATATAAAAAAAATTACGGAACATAAGATTTTCCGCACTTCTTTATATTATACGTATTATGTTATAGTTATATTATACGTATTATATTTCAATTTTTTTTCATTAAAATTGTTACATCAACATTTAAATAAAAGATCCTATTGTTATTTTTTTCTTATTATAACTTTTCTTTGATAGTTTTGCTGTAATTATCATATTAAGGGCTTCTTTGATAATTACTGTAATTACTGAGTAATTACTGTTTGTGTATTTTTAATTGCATTAGTACTTTTTATTACTTTATTATTTCCGCCTTTTATAAGATTTGAAATAGTAGCACTGTATAATTGATTAACATTATATTGCTTTATCATTTCAGCCGCTGTTCTCCTTTTTGATCTTGCACTAGCATTGTCAAAAGCAACTAATAGACGGCCAGGGCCTTTCGTAATAAATTTCTCTGTAACAAACTATATCTAGAAACATGAACAATTGCTGATTTATCCGATAAACACAATTATGTTGATGCTATATTATTTAATGTTATATTACTTATTACTTCTATGTTATTGCACAAACAATGTTTACTGAGTAATTACAAAAAAATTCATATATTAACATGTATCTGATTTTTTATTTTTGGATCGAGTTTGAAGCACTGTTGAATTTTTCTATTTGCGCAAGCAATAACGATAACTGGTTATTTAACCGCAATGAATTACCTTTCATAAATACATTGTATTTTCGATGCAAAGCTTTGCCACTTTTGTTTGAATTGATAAAAAAAATATACCTAAATCTAAATAATGTTTAAATTTTGCGTTAAAAACTTTATTTTTTGGAAAATTGAATTTATTTTGCAAGTACTGCAAAACTAATTGTTCAACATTATTTGATGGAAATTCTTTCATTTTTTGATACTTTTCAAAAATTTCCAAGCGACTTACAATCATCTCTACCTTGAACATAAGATTTCTTTACCAATTTCCTCAATTAACAGATCGTTTCAAGTATTTTAGAATATCTTGTATAACTAATAATAAAAAGAAATAAAGAGAAAATTATACGAAACTTTGAAACAACTGATAAAAATAATACCTTTTAGATTAGCGTTTCCGAGAATACCCAAGTAGCAAGATAACGTCTAAAAACGTCTTAATGACGTCAGAGGACGTCATTAGGATGGAATTAATACGTCATTTGACGTCACTCTGCTACCTTGGTATGAAAGTAAATGCTTACACTATAATGCTCCCAATAATGCTCTCAGCTGCACCGCGTGCAAAATAGGAATTATTATATAATAATGTTATACTCCTATCAGCTTTGATTGTCATATGATTTAGACGAGCGTCTTGTGTTTCAAGAGATACGGTAACGTCTTGCGCCAAGGACAAGTGATTTTGAAAACATAGTCATCGCATTTTAACTAACAATTAAACAACTAACATTTTAACAATTTTAACTTTTGCTTTATCGGTCGTTACACTGTCATGTTAATTATAAATAAATTATACACAATTACAGTTTGGAAAAGATACAAAAGGTAAAGTTACCCTCCGAACAAATAGTAATAGCTAGATAGCAAAGTAATTATAAAAAGATTACATACATTTAATTAAAAGATGAGTATAATATGCCGTTAGTTTTCTTAGAATACATTTTTTTACTTGTTTACATATTTTTATTAATGCATTATAATAGTACTATAACGATTTTTCTATCTTTAGTGATTTAGGCATAGAACTTGGTGTGTAATGAAAGAGACTGCAATCACACTATAACTGATCAAATAACTTCTTTATCCGCAGCTATCCGCACTTAAATGAAAAAGATACTTAAATTGGATACTAGACAAAACATTTTTTTCCAAGAGACTTAGCTTACACTTGCTTACGTTTTTAATAATAATAACGTTTATGTACACGAAAATAAAATAAAGTTGCTTCAATTAAACGTCAACGTCACGGGCTGCCACAAGCATGTTTTTTTTTCGTTGGAGGAGAAAGATGTCTATGCATATCCCCCCGGGAGGGGATGTGTCGCATACCCAAGGGCCGGCCACATGGGTTATGTGGGACTTGCAAGCCACTAAAAAACTCCCTCAGTGCGAGCCATCCTTGGCTATCTGTTGGTGGCCTAGGATATGCCGAAGCATTACTTCTGAGCCACCAACAGCCACGCGCCCTCGCGTCTTTCCCCCGTAAACCACCCCAAGCCTGTGCGAATCAGGCCTCCAAAAGTTACGAAAACTCTACAGCTCAAGCCAAGTCTCAACTCGGGAGCCACCTACCCGATATTCAGGTATCATGTATTCGGACGACGACTACTCTTTATCGGAAACATCATCCCTGTGACGAAGCGCTGGAAGCGCATTTGCAGCGGCCTCCTCCGCTTGCCTGCGTCTCTCCTCCTCTTCCTTATGGCCAACTACTCTCTCAGCGAATCGGGAGAACGCCGATCACGCATCACTGGACTCCGTAATGGCTCCCACCATCGCCGGCAGCGAGAGATCTTCCCCTATCACCGCCACTAAGTCACCTCTTTCCGCCTCCCAGGCCTCGCACGCCTGCAAGGTGTGCTCCGCTGTGTCGTCACCAGTCCCGCAGAATGAGCATTGGGCACTGTGCGCCTTGCCGATGCGCCTCAGGTAGGACCCAAAGCAGCCATACCCCGTTAATATTTGGGTCACATGGAAGGTGAGGGCTCCATGTCCCCTGTCGAGCCATGCGTCGATATGCGGGCGGATCGCCAGCCTAGTTCTTTCTCCGTAGAGGCGCGCGTCCTCCAGCTGCCGTTGCCAGCACTCCCTCACCCAGACACTCGTGCCGTTCTTGATTTCCTCCATCCTCTCCAAGGACCTTTCCAGTTTATAAATAAACCGATATCCAATTAATTAAAAACCATTAACAATAAATGGTTTATAAATTTATCTAATGCAAATATTCTCTCAGAGGTTTCTTGCTTATTGCAACTGAATTTGACCCCTATATATGTTCGTACTTTAATTGTTCGCTTATTATTCACAATTCTGATGAAGTCCTAGTACGGTACAAAACGTTAATATTTCAATAAAGTTAGACATAATATGAATTTGTTGTAACATCTATTATTGCTCGTATATTAGTCTTACTCCTCATTATAGCCTTTGCATCAATAAATTTTATCTCGATAACACTGATGCTGTTGATACAAAAAATGATGCTGTTGATACAAACATCATTTTTTTTCGTGTATAATTCGGGTGAAAAAAGGCCTCTTTATGGTTATAATACTTTACAAAAGTTATTATTATATGTTGTGTTGAGGTCCACCAGTTTTATTTCTATCTTGAGATAAGGAGTCGAGGGAAAATTAGTGAATAGGCTTTTGCAAGTTAACACAGAGAAGTTTATTAGCACATGCAACTCGTGGCTTGCTATGTGAGCGACTGACGAACGCACGGCACGCAGGCCGGTAAACGGAAGCCCCATGTGTGGCGCGCATGCGCATAAGGAACGCGACTAGTGAGAAAAATATGACTGACTTACTCTAACACTTCCGCCGTCTAAATATTTTCCTCATTCTTACATTCACGCAGTCCAATGTTCTCGCTATGACATAAGAAACGGTTTCGCGGCAACGCTTTTGTAAAAATATCCGCGCGTTGAGTTTCTAAAGCCGTATAAACAACGCGCAATATTCCTGCCTCTGATATTTCACGCAACTGGTGGTATCGGACATCAATGTGTTTAGTTCTCTTGTGGAACTCGCGGTTTTTAGCCAGGCGAATTGTGCTCTGGTTATCAACAAACAATACTGTCGCTTGTTCGCATTGGTGTCCGATGCCGGCCAACAATCTTCTGAGCCATACAGCTTCCTTCGCTGCAGCTGACGCGGCGACATATTCCGCCTCCGTTGTGCTCAGAACTACCAACTTTTGTCTCTGAGAGGCCCATGTTACCGGGCCGTTTGCCAAACTAAACAAGTAACCCGTCGTCGAGCGTCTTGTTTCGAGATCGCTCGCATAATCCGCGTCTGAGTACCCGATCAGCTGTGGTTCGCTTCCGCCGCTTCGATACATTATACCTACATCTTTGGTTCCGACTAGAAACGCGAAAATACGTTTAACCGCGCGCCAGTGATTCTCGCTCGGTTTGTTCAAGAATTTACTCGCGGTGTTTACAGCGAATGCTATGTCCGGTCTCGATACAGTCGCAAGGAACATAAGTGATTCCACTGCTTCACGGTATGGCGTATTGCACAATTTTTCCTCGTCTGACTCTTCTGGCTGCAGTGCGACGTTCGGATCTGCAGGGACTGACAACTCTTTAGCCTGACTCATTCGAAATCGCTCAAGAATTTTTCGCGTATACGCGCCTTGGTGTAAAAACATCGTTTTCTCGCCACGATCGCGAATTATTTGCAGCCCGGCAAAATCACTACAACTTCCAATCATAATTTCGAACTCGCTTCTCAATTTATCAAGCACTCCTTTTAACGCGGCCCGTGACTTGCTCGCTACAAGTCCATCGTCCACGAACAACGCAAGAATTATTACACAACCGTTAAAGTCACTGTAAAAGATGCACTCGTCTGCATCGATTTGCACAAACTTATATCGTTTCAGAAAATCACAGAATTTGCGATTCCAGCATCGCGGCGCCTGCTTCAAGCCATACAGTGACTTTCTCAGTCGACACACAACCTCACTGGCGCTTTGTCCGACTTTCAAGCCCACTGGTATCTTCATGTGGATATCTTCCTTGAGGTCGCCGTATAGAAATGCGGTGCGCACATCAAATTGCACCATCTCGAGATCTTCTTGAGTGACTGTTGCCAACAGCACTCGCAACGAATCGTAACAAACGACGGGTGAAAAGGTCTCCGTGAAATCCACGCCCCTTTCCTGGAGAAATCCTCTTGCACACAGCCTTGCCTTGTATCGGCGCACGCTTCCATCCGGGTCTTGACTGACTTTAAATACCCACTTGGAGTCAATTGCCCTTTTCGTTTGATCTCTCGGTACAATTTCCCAAGTACGATTTACCTCGTGTGCCTTCAGCTCTTCTTTAATGGCTCCGAGCCACTGATTAGCATCAGGCCCATTTACCGCCTCCTCGTAATTTTGCGGCACGTTGTACTCGGCGAAGTCGATGTAGTCGATCAACCAACTCGGTCTCTGAAGCAGCGCTCGATCTCTTAACTCACGACCTTGGTTAGCAGGTGCTGCAGGTGGATCTTCATTGCGGTGAACGGCCTCTGCATTCTCGACCGGCGGTACTGGTACATTACCGACTGGTGGTTCAGCCTCGACATGCCTGTTGTCAGCTTCCTGCTCTGCACCGTCTCGTGGTTCTTCTTCTTCTTCTCTCGGCTCAGCCAGCTGCTCTTCTTCTCTTCTCCCCATCCACTCTTCTTCGTCGCTTGCGTCGCTCGAGCACGCGTCTCCGCTGATACTCTCGCGAAGGATCACATTTCTGGACACTGTTATTTTCTTCGTATCTGAATGATATAGCCGGTAGTTTGATGAGTCCCCGTCATATCCCACGAGGATTACTTTCTTCGCTCTGGCATCGAATTTTCGGGTGAACTGCTTCGGCACGTGTTCGTAGCCTTCCTCGCCGAACGCTCGCACGTGTCCAAGATCTGGTTTTCTACCGGTCCAAATCTCATACGGCGTTTTACTGTCGTCCTTCCCAGTTGCCGAAACTCGATTAAGCAGATACACCGCGGTATTGACTGCTTCCGCCCAAAACGAAGTCCCGAGTTGTTTTGCGTGTAACATGGTACGCGCGCACTCCACTACCGTCCTATTGTCCCGCTCGATTCTCCCATTCTGCTCGGGAGTATACGGAGCCGACGTCTCGTGGTTTATCCCGCGCGACTGCATGTAGTTACGCATTGTCTCGTTGCAGTATTCGAGTCCATTGTCGGTTCTCAGGACTTTCATCGCGCGACCGAATTTGTTAACCAACGCGCGCTCGACGATCCGAAAGCTCTCAAAGACGTCTGATTTGTGTTTCACAAAGAACACCTGTCTAAAGCCCGAGGCATCGTCCTTGTATAGCACGAAGAATCTCGCGCCGCCGATTGATTCCTCCGACATAGGACCGCACACGTCACTATGAATAAACTCGCCCGGTTCCGAACTCACTCGATCGACAATTTTTTTAAACGGTAGTCTATGGGCTTTCCCCAAGCTGCTCACAGAAGAAGTCTTGTTTGTCTCTCATCTTCACTCCGTTCACCACGCCGCTCGACACTAACACGGACAACGCGCGTTTGTTTAAATGCCCGAGGCGCTCGTGCCAGCCCTTCATACTCGTTGTTGACACGTTGACCTCGTCCGCACTTTGAACTCTGACTCGAAATAGCAACCTGCAGATTCCGTTCGACTGCTTGACTCTAGTCGCGAGAATCTCGTTGCCGCGTATTATCAGCGCATCATCCTCTCGAAATACGACTGAGTACCCGCGCACTGTGCACATTCCAACAGAAAACAGATTTTTTCTGACACTCGGAACATACAACACGTGTTCAATT
This sequence comes from Temnothorax nylanderi, assembly GCF_030848795.1. Lineage (NCBI taxonomy): Eukaryota > Metazoa > Arthropoda > Insecta > Hymenoptera > Formicidae > Temnothorax > Temnothorax nylanderi. The sequence goes on along the minus strand of NW_027249386.1, from coordinate 124,854 downwards.
CGAGCTTCGCTCCACACGCCGTCTACCAGTCTATCCACGATCACCGTTCCTTCGCCGGTCACAGGACACTCTCCGTTATCGCCGAGCAATATTGTGTTGCCATCCCTCTTCGGACGGAACTCCGCGAACCAGTCTCTCCGGAACGTGACGTGTTTCGAACACCCACTGTTGATATACCAGATGTCGCCTTGCTCGATTGCGACTGCGCGTCGCTGCGCGCCGTCTGGCCTCCTGTACCGACCGTGTTCGGCTTGTCCGCTTTTGTCGCACGCACTCGAGCTCACCGCAACGAACGCAACTTTTTGAACACCGTCACCGTCACCTTTCTTCTGTTTACGTTCGGGGCACTCGCGCGCGAAATGTCCTTTTGTCTGGCAAATGAAGCACTCAATGTCTTTCTTTTCTTTCTTCTTCTTTTTCTTCTTTGTTTTCGAGTCCTCAGAGGTCGATGTTTTCGTGACCTTTACCGCAGCAAAAGCCGTTACTTCTCCCGCGTCGGCGCTTAACCGGCTTTCCTCTCGAAGCAAACGTTCCTGTAGATTCTCGATTGTTTGCCTCGCTGGCTCAACACTGTCCCATGCAGTCTGAAAAGCTGAGAACTTCGCTGTTAAGCTCGCCAACACCTTCGCCATAATGGTCACGTCCGACAAATTCTCTCCTAGATCCATGAGCTGCGTCGCCATGTTCTGCACCCTCGCCACGTGCTGTACAACCGTGTCCGTCGGGCCCATGCGATACTCGTGGAATTTTTGTGTTAACATCAGCCTGTTTGACGCCGATTTCTGTGCGTAAATCGTCCCCAGTTTGTCCCACATCTCCTTTGCAGTGACACAGGTCAGAAGAGGCTCGAGCTGGGAATATTCCATCGACGACGAGATGAAGAACATAGCTTTCGCGTTGTCCTTGACCCATGCTTTTCCTTCCGCCGACGCTCGATCACGCGGCTCTCCTCGATCCCCGTTCACGACGTCCAATACGTCGTTCGCTGAGAAGATCTGCGTAACTTGGAACTTCCAGCCGAGAAAGTTCGTTCCGTTGAACCTCTGGACATGCCTCGCCGACAATTCACTCGACATTTTTCACTATTCGCGTTCCTTAACTCGTTCACGAATTCCGCGGGAAAATTCCGCGGGAAAAACTGTCTTGCACAGACAATGGCCGCCTTCTCGCGACCACGCGACGCGTACCGGTTCTCGCCTCCGCTCAGCCTTTCTCTCGATATCTCGGAAATACTACGCCACTGGGCCCATAACCTGTTGAGGTCCACCAGTTTTATTTCTATCTTGAGATAAGGAGTCGAGGGAAAATTAGTGAATAGGCTTTTGCAAGTTAACACAGAGAAGTTTATTAGCACATGCAACTCGTGGCTTGCTATGTGAGCGACTGACGAACGCACGGCACGCAGGCCGGTAAACGGAAGCCCCATGTGTGGCGCGCATGCGCATAAGGAACGCGACTAGTGAGAAAAATATGACTGACTTACTCTAACATGTTGGATTTGCTTTATCATGTTTAAAAAATAAAGGGAAAGACAAAGATTTAAATGTATGTAAAGGAGAAATTTCAGTTACTACGGCTTATGGTAAGGGGCCCCACTACCATACCGACTGCTACACCGCTAAACTTTTGGCGGAGCAGACCGGTATTTGTTAGACAGATAGAGCGAAACGTGGGAAAAGGAGCATCGCTTTCGATTCCTGTTTATAGGTTAGGAAACTATTGTTTTGCTTTATTTTGTTTTGTTTGTCAATTTGTTTATGATTTCATTGTTTAAAATTGTTAAAATCTACGAGGTTTGGGATATACTTAACGATTACGTTTAATGATTCAGCTTATTCGTATGACTTCCTTTATTACTCTTTCTTTACGTACAACACTATATCGCATGACTCGAGCGCCAACTAACTGGGCGCGGTAAAGCACTGAGAATAAAAAGATAACTAGATGGGCTACTTTCAATTTTCGATCAAACTCTAACACCCCCACATGAGCGAATAGTGAAAATTTATGAGAACATTAGGCCCATATTTTTGATACATTCTTTAAACTTCGGCGCATAGAGTGCCTTCGTTAATGCATCAGCTGTCATCCTCTTCGTCGGGATGTGCTCAATCTTGACCTCGCCACAGTCCACCTTCTCTCTGATGAAGTGATGACGGATATCAATGTGTTTCGTTCGGGGTCTGTATCCGCCGTTGTTGGACAAGTCTATAGCCCCCTTGTTGTCGTTTAGGATGATTATCGGTGACGAAACTATGGACGGTTCCAAATCTTTGGCCAAAGTGCGTAGCCAAAGTGCCTCCTGACACGTGGCTGAGACCGCCATGTATTCGGCCTCTGTGGTAGATAGTGCCACGGAGCTCTGCCTTTTGCTCTGCCACACAATCGGTCCTCCCTGAAACAGAAAAATGCTGCCCGTGATGGAGCGACGGGTGTCGCTGTCGTTGCCCCAGTCAGCGTCGCAATAGCCAACACATCCTGCTGTCTGAGATTGACTGAACTCCAGCTTCGCATCCAACGTGCCCCTGAGGTATCTGAAGATACGCTTCACCGCCATCCAGTGTCCCTTTCCAGGGTTCTGCATGTAGCGGCTGACCGTGTTGACTGCAAAGGAGATGTCTGGCCTCGTACCTTGACTAGCGTACAGAAGACTGCCAACTGCTTCACGATATGGGATTCTTCGCATGTCGCTGATTTCTTCTGTAGTTTTGGGTTCCATTTCGTTACTCAACTTGTTGCTTGGATCGTACGGCGTTGAAACTGGCTTACAGTCGTGCATATTAAATTTCTGGAGCACTTTCTGAACGTATGTGCTCTGATCTAACCAGACTTTTCCTACTTTGCGATCTCTAGAGATGACCATACCTAGTAGATGTTTCGCCTCTCCGAGATCCTTCATGTTAAATACTTGTGCCAACTTGTTTTTCAGATATAATTTTTCTTTCTCGTCACTGGCCAAAATTAACAAGTCATCTACGTACACGCCTACGATCAAAATACCCTTGTTGGTTCTTTTGAAGTACACACAAGGATCGGCCCTTGTTCTGATGAACTTCAGTTTGGTTAATGTCTCATGGAGCGTCTCATTCCAAGCTCGTCCGCTCTGTTTTAGCCCGTACATTGATTTTAGGATTCGCCACACTTTTCCTTCGTCTCCGGGTTTCATAAACTCCTTTGGTGGCTTTACGTATATTTCCTCTTTAATATTTCCGTGTAGGTACGCAGCCGTTACATCCATTTGATCCATGTGGAGATCATGTTTAGCCGCTAGTGCACACAGGAACCGGATCGACGCATATCGTACCACTGGGGTGTACGTTTCATTGTAGTCGATGCCTTCAACTTGTCCGCAGCCTCTGACAACCAGTCTTGCCTTATAACGCTGTATTTTGCCGGTTGAATCTCGCTTCGCCTTAAATACCCACTTCGTATCTAAGGCTCTTTTATCTTTCGGTAAATCAACCAGTTCCTAAGTTCCATGCTTGACAAGAGAGTCGTATTCCTCTTCCATGGCCTTTATCCATTTGGCGTTGTCTGGAGAATTTAGAGCTTCTTCGACACTCTCCGGATCTGTTGTATTACTGCTTAGCGTGAGGTACGTAACATAGTCGTCCATATTTATTGGTTTGTGCGTTCGCGCAGATCTGCGTAGTGGTGTAACCTCTGATACTGGTTCGAATCCTATAGCGTCCTTGGCGTCGGAATATTCGGATGACGTTTCTAGGTCTGTTTCTTGATTAGCCTTGCGTCGCGTTTCTTCGGGTTTCTGTTCGATCACGTTTTCCGGACTCTTGATTTGCGAGCTGTTTTCTTCGTCTAATTTTAGAATACTTAAGTTGTCTCCGTGCTCGTCCTTGAAGTTCTCCAAGAAGATTACATCACGGCTTCTCGTAATTTTCTTCGTTTTCGTATCCATGAGGCGATACCCCTTAGAATCTTCGCAATATCCTACGAACAAAAATTCTTCTTCTTTTGGGTCTAGTTTTTGTCGCAATTCTTTCGGTACGTGTGCGTAAGCTGTACAGCCGAAAACTCTTAGATGAGCTAAACTCGGAATTGATCCAGACCACAATTCCTCTGGCATTTTTCCGTCGATGCTAGAATTCGGCGACCTGTTTCCTAGATAAGCTGCAGTTGCTACCGCTTCGGCCCAATAAATCTTTGGTAGTTCAGCTCCAAATAACATACTTTTTGCTCTCTCAATGATAGTCCGATTTTCCCGTTCGGCTACGCCGTTCTGCTGCGGGGTATACGTAATTGTAAATTGATGTTTTATGCCAGACTCTTTCATGTACCTTTCGAAATCCTTGTTGACGTATTCCCGTCTGTTGTCGCTTCTTAGAACCTTGATCCTCTTGCCAGTCTGGTTCTCGACTAAGTTTTTAAACTCGATGAAGCTTTCTTTGACTTGACTTTTCTCCTTCAAGAAATAGACGAACGTTTTTCTACTGAAGTCGTCAATGAACGTTAGGAAATACCTTGATCCTCCAATAGAAGTATTCTCCATTGGACCGCAAACGTCAGAATGGACCATCTGATTTCTTTCGAACGAGTCTTGCTGTGTGGAAAAGGCTGTCGTTGCTGCTTTCCCTTAATGCAAGGTACACATGTTGGCGTTTCAGTACTCTCAATTTTGATTTTTGTCGCGGGATTCTTGCTAAGAGCAATCACACTTCTGTAATTTAAGTGACCAAGGCGCTTATGCCATAGCTCTGCGTTCGGCGTTCCAGCGGCAAAGTAAACCTTTTCCCTCGGCGTATCTAATCTATATATACCGTTTTCTTCCGACATTGTCGCCAGTCGAGTTCCTTCGTCGTCGCTGATGTGGCAGTCTCCCGGTGTGAACATGACTGAGAAGCCTTTATTTACTATTTTACTGACCGATAGTAAATTTGCAGCGCTTCCTGGTGTGTATAACACTTCCTTGGCTACTACTTCGTCTACGCCCTTGTGTGTCACTACTGGGATTTTTACGCTGCCGATCGCCTTTACAGAAATCACTTCCTTGTTGGCCACGGTAATGTCAATGTTCTCGCAATCCTTCTGATCCTGCAAGTATGTTTTCTGATTGGTGAGATGTGCAGAGGAGCATGAATCTACATACCAGTGTCCGTTGCTGGTTTTCAGAGAGGACAGAAGTGCGACGAATGCTTTTTCATTTTTTGACGAACTTTGCTTCTCCTCCGATTTTTGTAAGCTACCTCCTGAATCTGGTTTCGGTTTAGACCTACAAACATTTGCAAAATGCCCAAGTTTATTGCACTTAAAACAACGGGGCCCTTTCTTCCTGTCCTTTGCGAGAAATGCCGTCTGACTGTTCGTATTCTTCCCCGCCTTCGAATCCTTGACGTCTTGCAGCAATTTAGTTTTGATAGAATCGGCCGTAATTGCTGTTCCTGAGCTCTCTATACCCATTATCATCGGTTTATATTTGTCGGGAAGACCTGCTAACATTAAAGTGCCTACCCACTCGTCGGGTACGTTGAAACCAAGGCCGTCTAATTTATGTGCTGTGGTCATTATTTCATTAACGTATTCCTCGACAGAATTGTACTTTTCGAGCTGTGCAGTTACTAGATTACGAAGTAAACTTACTTTTCTAGTGAGACCAGAATCCTCGAATGCTGCTTTTAATCTGTCCCATACTTCTTTCGCTGTAGATGCCGACTGAATGTGCGAATAATTTATCGCGTCCACGCAAAGAATTATTTTGGATCTTGCCTTCGCCATTTTCCGAGCGTCGTTGTCGGTGCCTTCGATACACCCCCACATGTCCTCGTGCTCGAGGTACGCTTGCATGGCAAATTTCCATGTCGGATAATTCTCACGTCCCTTCAGTTTCTCGATCGATGGGATCCCTTGCAGAGAGGAAGTCATTCCGATTGCAGTTCGTTGAATACTGCTAGAACCGTCTTCTCGTTCTTCGACACGTACGCGGGAACACGCCTTTTTTTTGGTTAGGTGTGACTCGACCTCGTCACTTCGCTGCTCGAGTAGTCTACCTTCTCGTAAAGCTTAATTAAATCTGAATATTTGGTGCCTGGGCCCATAACCTGTTAAAATCTACGAGGTTTGGGATATACTTAACGATTACGTTTAATGATTCAGCTTATTCGTATGACTTCCTTTATTACTCTTTCTTTACGTACAACACTATATCGCATGACTCGAGCGCCAACTAACTGGGCGCGGTAAAGCACTGAGAATAAAAAGATAACTAGATGGGCTACTTTCAATTTTCGATCAAACTCTAACAAAAATAAACTCCACCTGTTTATAGGCATCAACGGCTCTTCCTTTAACCCCGACCCTTGCATTGATAATAAAACTCTTACAAATCAAAAGCCTAACCTCTACACGATGACTACTCAATTTCGCTTCTATGCGATCGTGGAGGAAGCATCAGATAAGAAAACGAGCGTGTATAAGCTGAAATGGATTCAACCGGTTGGTAGTGAACTATATTATGAATTTCCAATGGAACTACAAAACATTAGTAAACACCCGGAGATTTATGCAATAGGTAAGGTAAAAACTGTCTTATCCGCAATGAAAACTAGAGGAACGCACCGTACATTCACGCTTACACTACCACCAGAGATAGCGGCATTATATAGCGATGCCGAAGGAGATATAGTATACAAAGAAATTTACTTACAAGCAACAATAACCCTTGAGTATGATATAAAAGCGACGAAGAAAGAAAAGGAAGAGAATATAGCTACGTTGTTACAACAAATAGTCCTTGCTACAAGAAGAGAAGCAGTGCCAGAAGAAAAGCCAAGAAAGAATCTAAGGAAAATACGTGAGGACTTTATACTGGATAGCTTCGATGGGAAAAACTTCCCAATAACAAGTTGGCTCCAAACGTTTGAAAGAGAATGCGAACGGTGCAAAGTTATAACAGATGAGGATAAAATTTTGATATTACGCCTATTTCTAGATGGGACGGCCAAGGATTGGTTTTCTTCAAAAGTAATTACAATCGGCCTAGATGTAGATTTTGACACATGGAAAAAAGCATTCCTGGATAGTTTTCGGGAAACAGGTTGGTACAAAGACAGAGAGGCATATTCTTTTCGTTACATTGGGGGCAGCTTGATAGACTATGCTTTACGGAAAGAGAATTTATTAGTTAACATACGAGAAAACTTCCCAACGGATATACTAATTGGCTTGATTGTGACCGACTTACCAATAACAATACAAGATAAGATAGAAAAAACAAAGATTACATCAATGGAGGATTTGTTAACAGAATTACGTAAATTGGAGAGTTCAGTACAAAAAAGAAAAACAAATACAAAAACAAATCCAGGAACCCCAAATCTAAGTCAGAAGAACCACACACAGTCATTCAATACGGAAAAGAAACCGTGCTCATTTTGCGACAGAAAAGGTTTCCCGGGAAGATTTCCCCCGGAAGCATTATGTAGATTAAAACAGAAAGAACAAAGTAAACAACCGAAGAATATCAAGACAGTAAATAATGTAACGGTCCAAGACACACTGAACGAAACTATAACTGATCAAAAAAACTAGTTTTGCCGCCACTGATAACATTAGAGGTATTTCTGAATAACAATAGGATACAAGGGATTTACGATCCAGGTGCGAATGTAACTCTTCTGAATTCGAAGATTACAAAAAAAATGGGTCTGAGTACACAAGAAGATAGAATTACCTTCAGAACCGTCGGTGGCAGAAAAAACTTCACAGGGAGATTATCGACTAAAATGAAAATTCATAAAATAGAAAAAACAGTAGAAATCTTCGTTGTTGATGATGAGAACTTCGAGTATGATATTCTACTGAGTCTCGACACAATAAAGAACTTCTGTCTGAAACAGGACTACGACCTAAAAATTTACCAGAAAATAAATTTGGAAAATAAAGAAAATGAAATTAAATATTCTAACACCAACACAGAAACTCAAGAATACTTAGTAAATTTTAATGAAGGCATTCCTATCGAGCAATTCAAAGCAAAACTAGATCATCTACCTGAAGAAAAAAAGAAGAGGATTCAAAATCTGATAGACAAATACGAAACAATCTTCGCAAGAAATAAATTTGATGTAGGTAAAGTTAAAGATCACGAAGCACATATAAAACTCATGGAACATAAATTTATAGCAAAAAAGCCATACCGATGTCCCATAGTGGATCAAAAAGAGATATAATTCCAAATAAAAGAACTACTAAAAACAGGACTGATTGAAGAATCATGCTCTCCTTTTGCAGCTCCAGTTACTCTAGCGTACAAACGAGAAGAAGGGACCAAAACAAGAATGTGTATCGACTTTCGAGAGCTAAATAAATTACTTATCTCAGAACCTCAACCGTTTCCCTTAATAGAGGAGATTATAGCTAAAACACGAGAATCAGAATGGTTCACTACACTGGACATAAATTCCGCCTTCTGGGCAATTCCTCTGAGAGCTAAAGACAGGTACAAGACTGCATTCGTGACGCAGGAGGGCCACTGGCAGTGGAAAAGTTTACCATTCGGCCTAAAGACATCTCCCGCAATATTCCAACGAATCCTAAGCAATATAATTCGAAGAAATAATTTAAACTCCTTTTGTATAAACTACATTGACGATATTCTTGTTTTCTCTAGATCCTTTGAAGAGCATATGGAACATCTGGGGAGACTAGCAGAGGCCATCTGTAAAGAAGGATTTCGCTTAAAATTTGTCAAATGTAATTTTGCGAAAAACGAAGCAAAATATCTCGGTCATGTAATATCAAAGAACACTGTACGCCCATTAAAAGACAACTTAAAGTCGATTCAAGAATTTCCAACACCAGACACTCGAAAGAAAATTCGCCAATTCCTTGGGAAAATAAACTTTTACCACAAATATATTGAGGACTCCGCACGACTTTTGGAATCACTACATAACCTACTAAGGAAGGATACCCCCTTCTCATGGTCACAAGATTGCGAGAGAGCATTTACGAAAGCTAAGAATCTATTGGGCTCACAACCAATATTAGCAATCTATGATGTGAACGCGCCAACAATTATCTATACGGACGCTAGCATAGACGGTATTGGAGCAGTACTAAAACAAAAACAACCAGATGGTGAACTAAAACCGGTAGCTTTCTTTTCAAAGAAGCTAAACAAATACCAAAAGAAAAAAAAAGCTATATTTTTGGAATGTCTAGCCATACAGGAAGCTATCAAATATTGGCAGTACTGGCTTATCGGAAGAAAATTTTTGGTTATAACCGACCATAAACCACTGGAAGGCCAGAATATTCGATCAAGAACGGATGAAGAATTGGGGGATATGATGCATTTCCTATCCCAATTCGACTTTCAGATTAAATACGAACCTGGAAAGGGAAATGTAGAAGCGGACTGTCTTTCACGTAATCCAGTTCTCCCAAACTCAGATAATGTAGAAGAATGTATAAAAACAGTAAACTTCATTACAGTTGAAAATATAAAACAAGACCAAAGTACAAACAAAGATTTACAAGAAAATTCAAAGAAGATACTTCTCGAAAACGGAATATTTTACAAATTAAAGGGTAATAAAAAACAAATAATAATTTCAGAAGAATTCGGAAAACAACTAATATCGAATATCCACAAAAATTATGGACACATTTGTAAAAGCAAAATTATTGACAAGCTAAAACATTCGTATTATTTACCGAATATAGAAAAGATAACGAAACAAATTTATGAACACTGTGAAATTTGCGCCAAAAACAAACCCGAAGTAAACATTACGGCTTACTATCCAAACTTGGCCCACCAAGGGAACCATTTGAAATCGTTTCTCTGGACACGATCGGGGGATTCGCGGAAAACAGATCAACAAAAAGATACTTGCATCTTCTGATAGACCATTTCACCAGATACGCTTTCATACTGACATCGAAAAATCAAACATCTGAAGATTTTATACAACTACTGAAGAAAATCCAAGACAAACATCAAATAAGAACATTGCTCACGGATCAATACAGTGGCATTAACTCGAACTCATTTAAAAACTATTTAAAAAACCAAAACATAAACTTAATCTTTACAGCAGTAAATTGCCCATTTTCCAACGGGCTTAATGAACGACTTAATCAGACACTTGTAAACCGAATTCGATGTAAAATAAATGAAACGAGGTCCCGAGCATGGTCAAAGATAGCAGAGGAATGTACAGACCAGTATAACCGGACAGAACACTCAGGAACGGGATTCAGTCCGGAATATCTACTATTCCCTTACGGAAAGAAACTACAGCCAGTAAATATTACACTTGTGTAGTTACTACAGGACCACCTGTAGTTATCACAGAAAGGAACACAATAATCTGTAGTTATTACACGCTGTAAATACTTAGTGCGTGAAATCCCTGTAATATGGAATACACGTCTAATCATGAAGGGTGAAATACACTACACGTGTAATCCACTATATATGTAATATACTACACGTGTGGTAAGTGACTTGTGTAGTAGATTACACGTGTAATCCATTATGGCTGCGGTCCACTTGACGCTACAAATGCTTCGAAGCATTCCTCTTCTCTTTTCTTTCAATGAAGAAAGAAGGAGAAGAAGAACGCTCCAAAGCATTTGTAGCGTCAAGTGGACCGCAGCCTATGGCTGCGTTCGGGGAGCGCGCTATTAGCGCTATTTGCTTATTCTATCCTTGTTCTACACTTGATGAGCGATAAAGATAGAATGATGCAATAGCGCTAATAGCGCGCTCCCCGAACGCAGCCTATATGTGTAATATACTACACGTGTGGTAAGTGACTTGTGTAGTAGACTACACATGTAATCTACAAAATGTGTAATACACTACTACACATGTGTATTAAACGTAATGCTACCAGTAATCCATAAAATTTGAAATAGCGAGTCTTATCATATATGGAGAGGTAAAAACCACAGTGGTGTAAGTCAAATTTTTAAAAATATTTTCTCGTGTGCATAGATGCAATTTATATATTGTACAGATTGCATCTATGCACACGAGAAAATATTTTTAAAAATTTGAGTTACACCACTGTGGTTTTTACTCCTCCACCTCCATATATAGTATACTTTTACTTCAATGCAGCTGTATATATATAAATTATTTCTATAAATATTGTTTGAAATTTATTAGATTTAATGTATCACTTTTTAACCACATTTTATTATTTTTTAATTTCATATTTTATAAATAATTTCATAATGAGCCGGCACTGGTTTCTGACATTCACCCGACTTTAAGAAATATTATATCATATATCCAATTTAAAATTTTATTACTCTTTTTAAACTGAATTTGTTTCTTAAGATGATTTTTGAAAAATTATATATTTGTGCTGGTTATGACATATGTAGACTATATATAACACTTACATCAAATTAAGAAGTGGTCTACCACGTAAGACAGTTGGCTCACGATCTAGAGGTCCCGAGGTCCCGAGTTCGAATCCCACCAAGGTAAGTGTGTTTTTCAAATACAAGAAAATATTTATAATCATAGACTGCATCTTAAGAAACAAATTTAGTTATAAAAAAGTAATAAAACTAAGAAAAAAATAATTTTTTTTTATGCCGGGTGAATATCGGAAATCAGTGTCCTCTAGTATTAAGAGGACTGCAATCTTGTAGTACTGTAATCCTGTAATATTTTCCTGTAATCCGAGCGTATAGTACGAAAATATTACAGTATATTACAATACTTCAGTCTGTAATTTTGTGTAATACTTTTATGTAGTTCCTGTAATATAATTTTCTGTAATCCGCTGTAGTTTCTTTCCGTAAGGGTTTGGAAAAGCTGACCCAATAGTCCCAGAAGAGCTATCAAAAAAAAGAAACTTGATTAACGATAGAGAATTAGCATATAAAAATTCCCTAAGGAACCACGAATACAATAAGTCAAGATATGATAAAAACCGAAAAGACCTTAATCTCAATGTCAACAATTTAGTTTATGTAGAAAATGGAGCAAGATTAAATAGAAAAAAATTAGACGAGATCAGACTCGGTCCCTTTCCGATAATTCGAAAGATCTCAAACACTATTTACGAAGTAGACGCCGGACATAAAAAACGGGAATCAAACTACTACCACATCTCTAAACTCCTTCCTTACAACGGACCCAATGAGATATAGTAATTTTGCAGGCACCGCCTGCTCTTTTAACACCCCTGCCGGGAGGGGGGGATGCAAAGGAGAAATCCTTTCAGTTACTACGGCTTATGGTAAAGGGCCCCACTACCATACCGACTGCTACACCGCTAAACTTTTGGCGGAGCAGACCGGTATTTGTTAGACAGATAGAGCGAAACGTGGGAAAAGGAGCATCGCTTTCGATTCCTGTTTATAGGTTAGGAAACTATTGTTTTGCTTTATTTTGTTTTGTTTGTCAATTTGTTTATGATTTCATTGTTTAAAATAAACTCCACCTGTTTATAGGCATCAACGGCTCTTCCTTTAACCCCGACCCTCGCATTGATAATAAAACTCTTACATGTATAATTATTTTATGGATTATATTAGCGCTGCGAACTGTTATAGAAATAGAATTTTAAGGTACAAATTCCTTACTTTGTTAACAACCGTATATTTTCTATGAACAAATAACTTAGATTAAATGTTATAGTGAAATTATATCTCTGAAGTGTCGTATAATAAGACTTAGTAATTAAAAATACGTATTTAAAAAGTCGCGAAAAATGAATTTTGGCCGCGTTTTTAACGATTCGGCCCACTGTGCGCCGTCTAGCGGCGTTGTTGGAAGAACGTTTGCTAAATTGAGGGAAAACGCTCGTGTTAGAAGATCAGGTAAAGCGTTTCTTAGGTCCAGTTTCTCTTTCTAAGAGGGACGTTAGAAAGAGACGAAGAGTGAGTTAAATCTAAGGTTAAAAGTTAACCGACACTTGTGAAACTGGGCCTTAGGAGTTTCCAAGCCGTTTGCGTAAACGCCCTACAATTCGCCGCATTGGAAAAGCGTTTGCTGAACGGAAGGAAAACGCTTGTCTTACGGCGTTGGGATAAGCATTTGCTAAACGTTTGAAAAGTCTGACAGCAAACTCTCTGCACGAAAGTGAATCAGCGTTTATTAAACGTGCTCTGAAAAGCGTCTTCTCAGCATTGCAGAACTTTCACGAAACGTTATATATAGCGTTTGATAAACATTTTGAAAGCGTTCAAAATCCAACGGCGTTATGTAAGCGTTCTTACAAAGTTTGAAAGCGTATAAACTCTCAAAAAACCTTCATCGAACGGTTGTCAACGCTTTATAAAACTTCTTATTTTCGCCAGGAAAAGGCTCCGCCTGTGGCTCGAGATACATTAAAGCATGCTTCGCTAAATACCATTTGCCTAACAGCGGTTTAGTTAAATAGCATTTGTCTAGGAAAATAGTATTTGCTTAGGAAAATAGCATTTGACTAGGAAAATAACATTTGAACACAAAAATAAATGGGCGAAAGCCATTTGACCAGGCAGATAGCATTTGCCTAGTCAAAAGCTATTTTTCTAAAATAACTATTTGCCTACGATATATGCATTAAATATACTCACTATTAAATATGTATATGTGTACGTAGATATTATATTATATCGGAAATATAAGGGAATTATATCGGGAATGTCTGTGGAGTAAATGAGATTTGTTTAAATTCATCGAATGAGATTCTATCCATTAATATCTTTTACTACTAAATCATAATTTTTTCTAAAGACATGATTAATTGATCGCAAGCATTATATGTCACACATAATGCTTATTACGCACGAAACATATAACTATATGATATCTTATCTACTTTAGCATTTGTCCTCGATTACAATTCTTCTGTCATACTCAAAATGTACAAGTTTTTTATTTGCGAGCTACGACTTGAAGAGATATGACAAAAATAGTTATTGTACAGAAAGTTATTTATAAGAAAGTTTTTAAGAAGGTTTATTAGTTGTAATCTTGCCTGTCATATTTTTACGAATAAGTTACGAACTACCGAAATAATTTAAATAATTGTTTTTTAGAAATTTATGTATAATTTGTGCAAATAAGAATTTATAAAATTTTCTAGAAATAAAAAGTATTAAAGAAAAATTTTGTAAAATTAACTTGTGGAAATATATCTTTTATAATATAAATTGTACAATACTTATTCTGTGTACAAAGTGTATAATATAGACATCATTTTATAAAAATATAATATCAGTTTTAATTACGACGTAGTTGGAAAATAAATAGAATTTTGCTATTTTTGTAGATAATATTTTACTATTGGGAACATAACTAATAAAAATCATGTAAAACTATTTGTTTTGCTAATAAAATTCGTTCAGGGAATTTAAGAAAAAAATAATAAAACAATTATTCTTGCTTAATTTATTAAGGTAGAATACATATTCTCATAATTCACATTTTGTAAAAGATTTTACAGTAATATTTTTATCTCGTTATTAACGGTACTATTATAATAATAAATATTTGATCCCGCATAAAATAAAATATTGTAGGGGAGACCGGGGCTAAACAGTCCGTTTTTTTTTCGGTGCCGATTTTTAACAACAAAATAAATAATTGTAGTTAAATGTGGTATACCACTGTAAAGAGTGAACCTTTAGCTACAAAATTTATATAAGAAATTTTTGTCTACGTCGCTTTGTTTAACCGGTATAGAGCAAAAACGACAACGGTGGAAAAATTGAAATCTCAAAAATGCTGGAGTATAACAGTCTGCACTGCATTTTCAATACATATACGTACATCTAATCCTAAAAAATAATAGGATACATGCAATAATTGTTTTTTAAGAGAAAAATATAAAAATTTATTTAAAATTTTTATGCGAAACATTATTAAAAAATAGTTACGAGGGTTCCTCTTTCCGCAGAAGTCACTCGCCCGACTTGTTTCACTCCTCGACGTCCGATGACTCTATTCGGTGTCTGAACGGTTGTAATTCCCGTCTCATCCATATTCCATATGCAGTGAGCCCGAAAATGCCTTGGAAATGCACCCGGACTGCTTACTGACCGATTAGCCCCAAACACAAGTTTCAGGTTTGATCGCCCACGAAATATTAGACATCAACGATAATGAAAAAACTACACTGGATTCGTGTTCAGCATGCATTACTCTTTATAATCACGTACCTCGAGATTTGGAGAGCAAATATTATTGCAGATATTACAAAATTTCCACGCGCAGAAAATGTAACTTTCACCTTTCGAAAACACGTTTGCCCTCGTAAAAATCATAACACGGCAGGTAACCTGCCGAAACTCCGTTGGTCACATGGGTACTATAAGCAGCGTTTACAATGTTAATAGCGAGTTCGCACAATATACAGGTTCCGAGATATTTGATTAGACGTATTTACCCCGTAGACGTTTTAGCCCCGGTCTCCCCTACATATGCATTATACAACTTTAATAAAAATTATATATGTTTATTGACAGAAAATAGAGCAGTATTACAACACTATTGGTCAGTCAGTTATAAATATGATATCATAGAATGTCGTAAATTAATCCTAAACATAGAACTACGTTTATATTAAATAATTACAAGTATTATTAATTAATTCAGAACTACTTTTTATTCACTTTGATTTAAGTACAAAGCACTTAATTTTCGATTCTTTAAGTATCGTGAAAGAAATTTAAGGCAATAAAAAGTAAGAATAAATAATTAATTCTTGATATTTTAAATATTTTTTCAAGAATGAATGAGTTACTATAATTAAAAAATTGAAATTCTAAATTACATAATACAAATACACATGTATATACTTAAGGATGTTGAAGCGTTACGCCTAAACAACTCTTTAAATCCAAATAGATTCTATAGATTTTATCATAAAAAAATTCTGTCAAAGTTTGAGGGTTTAAAAAGCTTATGTCATTGAAAAAATTAAATAATAAAATTACACGTAGTTTTATGGAAAATAAGGGAAAATTAAAATAACTTAATAAAAAATAATGAACAAAAAAAAATAAAATTTTGAAAGCAGAACGAGTAAGACTACATAATTATTCATATCAATTTTCAGCTTTATTAGGAAACACGGTTTTTTTAATGTGTTTTTTACTGCTTTTTATTTGGTTAATAATTTTTTTAAATAATGTAGTGTTACTCATTCTGCTTGTAAAATTTCGTATTTTTAAAATTATTTTTCACTGATTGTAAGATGTAATAATTTTTTTTTCATTTTCCATAAGACTACGTATAATTTTATTATTTAATTTTTTCAATAACATAAGCTTCCTAAAGCCTCAAATTTTGACAGAATTTTTTTATAATAAAATCTACAGAATCTATTTCGATTCAAAGAGTTTTCATCATTTTAGTCGTAACGCTTTCTCTTTACTTGCTTCATATTATTCATATTCACTTTAGATATGTATATAAGAACATATCATCTTGAATATGCTACTAATGTACTTTATTATAAAATTTTGTTATTATTGATACAATATATTAAATCAATCTTTTTTATTGTAAAATGTATTATGTTATGTATTATATTAATTACAGTTTGTGCTGGCATATTGCAACACTAAGAGGTGTTAAAAAATAGTTGAAGAGATTTTTAGATCGTATTATATCAATATATACGACACATTTATTATTCCATATTAATCTTTTCATTTATTTTATTGCAAATCATATAAAAAAATCTAGTAAAAAGTTTATTAATAATAAGTAGACGTTTTTATTATCTAAGACTGTGCAAGTCATTTTAATGATCAAACAGAACATTATAAAAGCGAATGAATAGTCAGTAGATCAGTACCAGAACTGATCAGTCACTCGCAAGCTTTAATATAAGAATTTTTATTTATCAGATCACACTTTTAGTAATGATTACATTTGTAACAATATAATATCTTTAAAATAGTTAGAAATTAAATATATTTTTACTGAATTTATAGGTTTGTTATGTAGGGGAGAACCGGGGCAAACTCGATACTATTTTTTCAAAGGTAATTTTCAACAATTAATTAAAATTTTCAAGCGAATTCAATGGTACATATAAAGAGTGTTCCTTCAGGTACAAAATTACTTAAAGAAGTTTTGCTGTACGTTGCTTAGTTTTGCCTCCAGGAAAGGAAAAATGACGTAAAGACAAATTTTCAAATTAAAAAATGCCGGGCAAACTCGACACTTTGCCTGATCGACACAATTTGATCTAAAACTTATTTTTTATTGTCTGAAAATGAAAATACATTGTTTATCGTGTATTTAGAAAGTACAAAAATTCGGAATAAAGTAAAACAATTATTGGAAATAATGAGAAAAAAAATTGTTGAACTTTCACAATTATCTTTATCTAAATTCATGTCTGAAAAACAATTAATGCAGGTAAACTCGCAATCGGACGTGCGCACACATTTGTCATGAGCCATACGGCTGCATGACAAGCGTTGTTTGTTATTGGGAGCTGATGAAACGGTGTGATGTCGACTTTGCCCCGAACTTCGTTTTTCACTTTTGTCACTCCAAAAACATAAAAATTTTGAAAATATGCAAAAACTATTATCGGATTCGTATAGAGCATCGAATTTCCCATCAAAATCACATATCGGTAGATTCGCAAGAGTAAAGCTCGATGAAAGAGTAGAAATTTTCGAGAGATCAGAAAAATTACTTTTCACCATCAAAAACGCTTATGTCGCGCTAAAAATCACACCATAACTCAGAATGTCACCAAATTCCGTTGACAGCACTGGCACATAAAGACGCATTTACAGTAGGAAAGGCAAGTTTCAAGATAGATTTAAATTGGCAAAAAGCCTAGTGTCAAGTTTGCCCCGGTGTCGAGTTTGCTCCGGTCTCCTCTACATATTTTATTTAAATAAAAAATACATTATATCTCTTTAAAGATTATAATGATAAAGTATGTATATATAACGCATTTCAACGTACTTTCTATTTACCAAACATTTAATATGTAATGATTGTAATGTAAACTTGTCCTGAAGTAAATAATACATATTTAGTGATTTGTGTGATTTAAGAACTAAAAGAAGATAGCAGAAGGAAACGAAACTTGATTATACTGGCTAATTATATATCGTCAACAAACAATGATCACTATTATATTATTATCATTTATCCTTATTCTATTAATGTATAATTATTATGTGCATCATGGAAAAAACGGGCGACTTATCAATCTTATACCAGGACCACCAGGCCGTCTGATTCTTGGAAATATATTGGATATCGTTGTTTCACGAGGTAAGTTAAAATTTCTTGAAAACCGATAACATTGATTTTCTGATCGTTGAAGTTGTTTTAGAAACAGTAAAATACATTAAATGCAATACATTTAATGTATTCTACTCTTTGTATTATTAATAAAGTTAATTATATATTTATAATATTTCTGTGGATTTTCTCATAATAATCGTATATCTACATATGTTTTCTTAGAAGAACTATGGAAGCTTCAGAATACTCTACTTAATCAGTACTATCCTATTTATAAAATTTGGGCATTCTTTATTCCTACAGTAGTTATCCAACACCCGGATGATTTAGAGGTAATAAAATATAACAAAATTATTCTGCTTTTTTAAGTATAGATAAATTAACGATTCAAGATGCTTATTTTTTTACGTTTTTTATTTTGCAAAAATACTTGTTTTTGTAAAAAATCTGAAATAATTGATTATTTAAAATACTTTTGAAATTAATTAATTGATTATCTAATGGCGTCTGAATTAAATAATACTTAATTTAATACCTTCTGTAATTTCAGACAATATTAAGTAACACAAAACACATCGAAAAGAGTCTTCTTTATGATATTTTACATCCTTGGCTTGGTACAAGTCTTCTCACTAGTGCAGGTAACATAATAATATTAACATAAATAATGATATGTGTTATATTAAGTTCTGTTTTGGATTTTTATTAAATTTTGTTTTAAGTTTCAATTTTGTTGATGACAAAATAAGCCTCTGTAATTAAATTTAAATAGTATAGGAGAAAACGGGCCAGCGCGTAATACCGGTCAGTTAAGTGTCTAGAAAATGGGGAGAAGAAATTGGTTTTTAAAGGGTACCCCACGGTAAGATAGGCAAAATGCCACTGTCAATGAAACGGAAAAATTACTTTGGATTTGCATAAGTACACTAAAAAAAGAATTTTCTACGATTTTTCCGACCATCCATTCCCCCTCCTTTTTCTAGTGGCACCAAAAAACCGCTTTTTTCGAAAATTATTTTTTTTCTCCGGTTCCTTCATGTTAAAAATTTTGAAAAAATTTGAGAATATAGCTTATAAAAAGTACTTAACACACAATTTTTTTGAGCTTTAGGCGCGTTGAATATCTAACCTAAAAAAATAAAATAAGTATTTGAATCAATTTTTTTCTAATTTCTTTGATAGTTGCAGGTCTAATTACTCTAGAAAATTGTATATTTTAGTGTTCTACATGTATTAGAATTTTTTCAGATTTTTTGGAATGGTGGGCCGTACTCAAAAATGCGAAAAACCCTATTTTTAGCCACTTTTGGGCTTTTTATGGTCCTCAAATGATTGATAGTGCCTTAACTGACTCTAAAATAAACATAATATATTACTTTTGGATATATGTTGTCAATATTTGATACATTCCGATACGTCTCATATGTTCTTGAGCATGAAATCAGTCATAACTCAACGAGAAAACCCTACTTTTTGTATAAAAGTGCCTATTTTTCGTCGATTTCTGGATTTTTGGTTATTTTATCTAAGTTTTTTTGCATATGATTGGTAAATGTGAATATAAATATAATAAAAAAAATTGTACCTCTTATACATATATTTCAAAGAAATCGTTCATTTATTCAAATATATACATTTTCATGAAAAAAAATTAATTTTTATGATTCCATGATCGTCTCTTTAATCCTCCTCGTCACTATCTTCCTCAATTACTGGTGTTACTTCTTCGAAGTCAAACAATGTTGTAAGTATCTCAGCTGGTCGAATAATCCTTGACAAGTATCTTGCATGAGACAGGTAAAAAACTATGGCGATATCAGGTTGATATTACAAATCTTATTTACAATATCAACCTGATAGTGTGGGACTCAACGTTGTCAGACGTTATTGCTGTAACGGCGCTAATGGTAACAGAACTATAGGGTGTTGCTCGCATATAGCCGCCATAGTTTTTTACCTGTCTCATGCAAGATACTTGTCAAGGATTATTCGACCAGCTGAGATACTTACAACATTGTTTGACTTCGAAGAAGTAACACCAGTAATTGAGGAAGATAGTGACGAGGAGGATTAAAGAGACGATCATGGAATGATAAAAATTAATTTTTTTTTCATGAAAATGTATATATTTGAATAAATAAACGATTTCTTTGAAATATATATGTATAAGAGGTACAATTTTTTATTATATTTATATTCACATTTACCAATTATATGCAAAAAAAACTTAGATAAAATAACCAAAAATCCAGAAATCGACGAAAAATAGGCACTTTTATACAAAAAGTAGGGTTTTCTCGTTGAGTTATGACCGATTTCAACCGATTGCTCAAAAACATATGAGACGTATCGGAATGTATCAAATATTGACAACATATATCCAAAAGTAATATGTTATGTTTATTTTAGAGTCAGTTAAGGCACTATCAATCATTTGAGGACCATAAAAGGCCCAAAAGTGGCTAAAAATAGGGTTTTTCGCATTTTTGAGTACGGCCCACCATTCCGAAAAATCTGAAAAAATTCTAATACATGTAGAACACTAAAATATACAATTTTCTAGAGTAATTAGACCTGCAACTATCAAAGAAATTAGAAAAAAATTGATTCAAATATTTATTTTATTTTTTTAGGTTAGGTATTCAACGCGCCTAAAGTTCAAAAAAATTGTGTGCTAAGTACTTTTTATAAGCTATATTCTCAAATTTTTTCAAAATTTTTAACATGGAGGAACCGGAGAAAAAAACTAATTTTCAAAAAAAGCGGTTTTTTGGTGTCACTAGGAAAAGGAGGGGGGATGGATGGTCGGAAAAATCGTAGAAAATTCTTTTTTTAGTGTACTTATGCAAATCCAAAGTCAATTTTCCGTTTCATTGACAGTGGCATTTTGCCTATCTTAACGTGGGGTACCCTTTTTTTGCCATTTCTCCACTTCTTAACAAATTCAATCATATTAAGAAGACATTCTTTTCAATATTTGTTTCCGTACTGTATTTGAAAGGGGAGCGTCCCGTTTGACCGCGTTGCGATTGACCACTCACAGCCCCCGGGCCTGGACCAGCCAATTAGATATTTTTATTTTAAATCATCCAATTGGTGACGTAGTCAATTGAGTCCCACTCACTTGAAAGTGCATTTTGTTATTCCTTGCAGTAAGGAACAGTTCCTGAAATAAGTTTATATTTCTTCTCATGCTAAGGAGTTTTCATAGTCATCAGATCTCATATTTAAGACAGTCTTAAGTACAATCTTAAGGGCCTAAGCAGAATGGCTGTCTTGGCAATGTTTTATGCCTTAAGTCTTTGTCTTATGTAACGCACAATACTGTACAGCATTGTACGTTACATAAGACAAAGACTTAAGGCCAATTAAGGCATAAAACATTGCCAACTGCTTAGGGCCTAAGATGTCATAAACTAATTACAGAGCCGTATTAGTATTTTAAGACATTACTTAAGACGGTTTTGAAATAAGAACCGACTATGAATACCGGTGATTGGTTCATAACATCTTAAGACCGTATTTAAGATGGTCTTAAATAGAACCGACTGTGAATACCGGCCTATGAATACTGGCCTAAGTAGTTGCACTTATTTTTACGGAGCCATGGTATTGACTAGTTTATAGATTGTGTTTTTCTCTCTCTCTTTCTCTCTCTCTCTCTCTCAGTTTTTGTTTTGAAAACTTAATATCTTCGCGATTAATCTTTAAATGAGATATATGTGCTTGGTCAATTGTTTATTACAGACAGATGTATGTCTATCTATTTTTTTCTTGCAAGAAGGTAAACATTTTGATTATGAAAGAATTTTCACAAATATCAAAATAAGATTTTTTTTAAATTATTTCTGATACACTCTAGATTATTGCTATCTAATTCAATTTATATTTTTATATGTGGAGGAAGAGACAGTAATTATGTGACTTTTTATGTAATATGTCTAAACTTAATTAATTTTAAATAAAACGTGTTATTTTTAAACCTAATATCAATTTTTCTATTTATTTCATATAAAGAAAAGAATGACCGGTATTACCCCATATGCGACATAATGCTGATCAAATCCCATTTTCTTTTTTTTAATTGTGCCTTTTTAGGAGAAATTTCTGTAGTATTGTCAATTATATGTTCTTAGGAAGTATATACTTTAATATATACTTTATGTTTTATACTTCTGTCGATTAAGCTAAAGAATTTTAAAATTCTGCCTCTTGTATATTATAATATAAGTGATCGACTTATAAGATAAGATATTTTATTTAACTTTAGCTTATACAAAGCCAAGAAGTGGACTTGGTTTACAATTTGAGGGAGACTGAGGCTAGTTGGTACATGGAACAAGTTGGTACACGATAACTATTGTAAAAATGACAAAAGATAATACTGCATAAAAAATATAGTATTTTCGCAAGAACATTTCAATTTATTATTTCAGGCCGAGTAGCATATTTTTACAAACAGAAAATATTTTTAGTTTTGTATAGCTGAAAGTAAAATAAATCAGTGACATATCAAATGTTATATTTATAAATCTAGTCATATATTATAATTCTAACTGTTTCTTTAAAATCTTTACTTTAAACGTAATAACTTCTAGTTATGTTAACGTCTTAAAACATTTTTTTGCTGAAGCAATAATCAAAATATCTAAGTATAACAGCGGGGTTGATTCCCAGACAGCACCATGTCCAAAATCGGGACATAAAACGTCTTTTAGACGTCTTTTAGCCATCTTTTTGTAAGACGTCTAAAAGATGTCTAAAAGATGTCTTATGTCCCAATTTTGAACTTGCGTGCTGTCTGGGTTGTGACGGGGCAAGTTATAGCTTTCTACTTATTATTTCAACTAACTCCGTTGATGTAATACATAACCTTGGCGCAACAGTGGCAGATATTTTGATCTTATGTAAGATTTCACCGCTAACGTTTCTTATTACGTATCAGAACCAGTCAACACGGAACATCAGTTGTATTATTACAATTTTGTACTCAATAATGTAAATGTAATATAACACATGTTGTTACATGTTGTTCTTTTTATTAAATATATTATACTTTGAAAATTGGATCTTTTACAACTTAATCCAGTACTGTAACAACTTACCCCACATATGAAGCTAGTTGTTACAAATGTTAGTCGCCTTATAATTTTTATTAGTGCAACAAAATTAATTATACTATTCAGTTAAAAACATTATTTTTGTATTGTATAAATATGCGGCTATTGAAAAATTCTTTTGCGGTTTGTATTTCATTTATTAGTTACATGTAAAAAATTATTAAAAAGAGTGTTCCAACTAGCCCCGATCTTCCCTATTTCAATACACTCATGCCATCTATATTTATTCTTATTACTACATAATCCTCTTTGTACCAATAATTTCTCACGCACTCTACCCTTTCCACAGCACGCTACCTTTAACATTATTCTATTCGTCATTCCATACACTTTTCAATATTTTCTCTTAATTCTACCCTTTAACCACAGATAAATGACATCATGCTTTGTATAAAAAAAAACATCTATCAACTTCTAAAATTATCCATACAAATCTTATCTCCTGATCTCCATATTTTCTCAGCTATAATCTTATTTTTTTCTACGTAATCCTTTAATGTAATCCTTATAAAAAATTTCCATGATTTTATACTATTGTTACGCCTTCGGCGCGGACTCGGCACTCGCGCACTCGCGGAACATACACAAACCATATTATAATTGAATTTCTGTATTTCTTCTATATATTTTATCTCTCCTTCAGGTAAATGCACCTACTTGTGACCATCTAAGATTCTCGCATGAATTAATAAGAGAGGAAAAATACTAGAAGAAGCAATTATACCGAACTCAAGATTAATCATTTTTGTATCGAAAAACTTGTTTTACTCGAGTTTTAAACACAATCTAATAAATATTAAAAGAGAAATTGCAGACTATGTAAATGGATGCATCAGTGACTGCTTGATTTAATTTTGGATGTATCGATCAGTGATCGTCGTTTCGGTTCAATTAGTGGTATATTGTATTTGATAAAGAAATCACTCAATAATTGAATAAGTAAGTAAGCAAGTAATTTGAAGCCGCGATCACAAATTAGCATAAAATCAGTATAAATTGATATAAAACACACGATGTGTCAGTTAACCCAGAGTGACAGCGTTGTCGCTAGAGTTTTCTCTCGAGCACACATTGAATATTTTTCCGTTTACTCGTACAAATGCAATTCACACCCATCTAGAAGCGTATGGAGATGGGTATTAATTACACAGCTCTACAAAAAAAATCGACATTTTTTTTGCGGGGACCTGACCCACCTTACTATATGTAATCGAGCATGCTGAAACCGAATCCGGAGTCCAAATAACCCCATCACGTCAGGTTTTTTTCCTAACCTCAAAAAATAGGCTAAAAATCATAAAATTCAATAAAAGCCCAAACAAAACCTTATTGTCATATATCCCATCAACCCCACAACTCTATAACCTTAAAACCCCATAATCCTAAAACCTCATAACCTCAAAAACCCCATAACCCTATAACCCCATAACTCCATAGATGACGAGTCAGAAGGGTCGCTTCTATCAGTGTTGAAAACAAAAAAACATTTTTTTGCGTGTGTTTGCAATCCAGGGCACCTCCACGTGGTTGACGGTGGGCAACGGAGTTATTCCGTGATCCGGCAGAGACCCTGGATAACGGCGTTCATGCCGTTCACTTTCCTGAATTTTAATTCTTATTTTTATCTATTTATTCAACTTTTGTTACTCGTGAGAGGCGAGGGAACCTCACGTTAATAAAGCACCTCAAAGGGAACAGAAACCTGCTATGTCCACGTTGTTGTTCCTGGGTTCGGCAGAATGTAGGTTTTGTGGCAAAAATACATAGACCTTACCCACACGATTATTCAATTATTTAGTTATGGGGTTTTAAGATTATGGGGTTGTGGAGTTGATGGGATATATGATAATGGGGTTTTGTTTGGGCTTTTATTGAATTTTATGATTTTTAGCCTATTTTTTGAGGTTAGGAAAAAAACCTGACGTGATGGGGTTATTTGGACTCCGGATTCGGTTTCAGCATGCTCGATTACATATAGTAAGGTGGGTCAGGTCCCCGCAAAAAAAATGTTGATTTTTTTTGTGGAGCTGTGTTATGTTTTTTTTTTTGGAAAAAAGCAGCGAAATTTACTGCTGTTGGAATCACCGTCGAGAATGCTACGGGATGTGGCGAGATGGACAGGGAATGATCTCTTTTACTTTTTATACACTCTAGATAAACTCTTTATTGTATATATATGTAATATCACACTTAGTAAATCAGAACGTCTGAACACGTCGATGGCTGAGGATCGAGTGAGACCTCGGACGGCGAGCGCGCCAGCGTTGCTGCGCCGTGTAGTGCCCTCTCGCAGGGCGCGAGTGCTCTACTCGCACAAAGCATCTTTCCAACACTCCCTCCCTTTGTGCGGGTAGTGGGCTCGGGTCCTCTAAGTCTCTTTCTCATCTGAAAAATGGCAAAGTATTAGTTCCGAGTAAGGTTTCGTTTTCAATTGCTCTTAAACTCTAAATTCGCTATATTATCTCTAAGATATGCGAATGCTTCCAAAGGTAACGGTTTAGTCATGATATCAGCTAAGTTTTCTCTAGTGTTTATCCATCTAACTTCTACTTTCCCTTGGTCTACACATTGTTTAACAAAATCTCCATGTGTATCTGCCATGTGCTTTCGGTTCCCAGTATCTTCTCTTTCTTTTAAATCTTTCTTTATCTCCTCTAGTTCATCATCAAACATCTTAAGTTTGTGACTTCCATCTTTCTTAATGCAGTTTCCTGCTGCTCTATTATCACACCATATTGTTGACGGAAAGAATGTTTCTCCAACAACATGTCTGAGTGATTTGTCCAGTGAAATCACTTCTTGACATGCCTCACTCATTGCTAAGTATTCCGCTTGACATGTAGAGAGTGTGACGTAAGTTTGTTTATGGCTCCTCCATGCTATCACATCTCCAAATAGCTTGATAATATATCCTCCAGTAGATGTAGAATCAGTGCAATCCCTGAAACTTGCATCTGTCAATGCTTCTAGTCCGTTTGTTCTTCCTCTAAATATCAGTCCTCTATTTACCGTTCCTTTCAGATATCTAAGTACTCTTTTCACATCTCGCCAATCTTCTTCTGTAGGCTCTAATTGTTTTCTTGCCAAATAGTTTACTGCAAAAGCTATATCAGGTCTTGTAGCGTTTGCTAGATACATCAAACTTCCAATAGCTTCTCTATAAGGCACTCTTTTGATTTCTTCTTTTTGGATCACATCTTCAATGTTCGATTCTTCTAATCTGCTCTTTTTACTTTTATTGTCTACTTTTCTAGTGACCATAGGAGTACTTTGCGGTTTGCATTCCTCCATATGGAACTTTTTCAGCACGCTTTCTGTATATCGAGCTTGATGGATATTCATATATTTGTCTTCTTTATTTCTCTCTATTGTGATTCCTAAAAAGCTCTTTGGTTCTCCAAGATCCTTAGTCTCGAAAGTTTCATTTAATTTGCCTTTGATTTCCTCTAATTTCTCTAAGTCATTACTTGCGACCAGCATGTCATCCACGTAGAGCAGTACTACTACCATTTTTCCTTCTTTTCTCCACGTGAACAGGCATGGCTCATGTAGGTCATTCTCTAATCCAAGTTTCTTAGCCTCTTCTGTAAATCTCTTGTTCCATCTTTTTGGACTTATCTTCAATCCATACAAGGCTCTATTTAATTTACACACCTTGGTTTTCTTGGTGTTTTCATCCACTTCCATTCCCTCTGGAATCTCCATATATATTTCTTCTTCTAGAACTCCATTTAAAAACGCAGTCTTAACATCTAGCTGGCAAGCGTATAAGTTATACTTATTTATTATTGCCAATATAGATCTAACCAGTGACAGTCTTGAAATGGGTGCATATGTCTCTTTTAGATCATACACGTTTCTATCTTTACAACCTCTAATCACAAGTCTTGCCTTGAATCTGGTAGATCCATTTGCCTCTAATTTTCTTTTAAATACCCATTTTGAATCTATTATGTTGGGTCGTTTTCCATCTAATTTCTCTAATGGTCTATCGACAAGTTCCCACACTTGATTAGCATACATAGATTCAAGTTCCTCTTTGACTGCAATTTTCCAATTCTCTCTTTCGTTACTTGACATAGCTTCTTCATAAGTGACGGGCTCTCTATTCAACGATGCCACAAGACATTGATGTAATACATCTTCATACTCTATTGTCTGGCACTTATTTGTTTCTACGAAACTATAATTAGCGAAACTAATATCCTCTATCAGTTTTTGCACTTGATTGTCTCTAGTATTCTCTGATAATTCACATTTCCTCTTAGCTTTACTTCTAGTCATTGGAGCGTTACTCCCTCTTTGTACACTCTTTCGTTTTTGTTCATCTAACTGCATTGGTTGTTTTCTTGGTCTACCTCTTTTTCTTTTCTCTGGTATTTTTTGTTTTAACTCTTCTTTCTCTTTATTTTCTACAAATTCTTTCATCCAATTCTTGTTCATTTCTTTTTCATTTTCGGTTTGACCGTTATTATATACATCTTTATATGTCATCTTTTCATTGAATCGGATATGTCGAGACTCTAGAAACTTTCTCGTACTTGGATGCCATAGTATATATCCGGTATTGGTGTATCCAACTAATATTCCTCTAATTGCTCTTTTATCAAATTTTGATGTGGGCTTCGGTACTTTTGCATATCCAATGCATCCGAATCTCTTAAGCTGTTCTAAGTGACAGGTTGTTTCTGGTGAAAACTTCTTCAATGGAATTTCGTACTCTATGGTTTTGTGTGGAGATCTGTTGTACGCATGCACGGCAGCGTCAACTGCTAACTCCCACATACTTTTCGGTAATCCTGAGTTGAACATAAGGGTTCTTATTTTCTCTTGTAATGTTCGATTGAACCTCTCGGCTACTCCGTTATGCTCTGGAGTATACGGTGGCGCATATTGGGCTTCTATCTTTTCTCTTTCCAGTACTTCTTTAAACGCACCTCCCGTAAACTCCTTGCCTTGATCTAACTTTACATAGCACAGTTTTTCTTCTTTTCTTAGTAAATTCCTGGCATGTATGAGGTATTTCTCTAAAGTTTCGCCAGACTCGTTTTTCGTCTTTAATGAGTATGCTTTCGCCAATCTAGAATAATCATCTATAAACACAATAATAAATCTCTTTTGTCCTGGATACGAGGTAGGTTTTATCGGACCCATAATATCCGTGTGTATGACCTGAAGTGGTCTTTGTGCTTTAGTTCTTGTTTCTCTAAATGGCAGTTTTTCCATTTTTGCCATTATACATACCTCACATTCTAATATGGAATCATCTAACTCTACTTTCTCTAATCTCTTATCTAATTTCTGTAATCTTTTTAAATAGCTTAATGATGCATGACCTAGTCTAACATGCCATAACATCGCCTCATTTATTCCTCTTATCTTCTCTGACTTTTCTATTATTGAATTGTCGCACATTTCTTCTATATCCTTTAACGATTGTAGATCTTCTAATTTCACCGTATGATTGAGTTCTGTACTTCTCTCATGCTGTACATTTTCATTCACACTTGTGAGTTCCTCATCATTCTCCCTCCCAATCACAGATCCAACATTTTCATACTCTTTTAATTCTCCCTCCGAAATTGATGACTCATTATTTTCAATGTTTGTCTGTGATTGTTCAGGGGACTCACAATGTGATACTATCTTTGCTCTACATCTATATACTGCATATTCTACTCTACTATTATTCTCTACATTGTTATTTTTAACCTCAAATTGTATCGTCCAATTAGGTTTATTATAGTTTTCTCTAAAAATTACTTTATTTGTGTTGAGAAACCGATCGTATCCTACCCGGAGTACGTCTTTCCCAGCGATTATTTTATTTAAAAGTGCTTGCACGGTGGTGCGAGCAGCCTCGAGAGGCGGGCGCCCTTCCCTTCTCGCCTCGAATGGCTCTCTTTCGTGCCACGTATGTTCGTTTATCGTCGCTTTTAAACGATCTCGGATAGACCGCTTGTTTCTTGGTCCGAAGGAAAGCACTCACACATTCGCGAACAAAAGTACAAGGATGCCACGATAGGACGAATTGATTTAAACAGAGTTCGCAATGCACAATCAGATTCTTTATTTTCTCGCCTCTAGTCGAACAGACAGACGGACCGACAGTGACTGAGTGCCGCAGAGGAGCACACCGCCCGGCAAACGCCCCGTTAGATCACGCACCGCCAGCGTGACAGTCACGATCAACGCTCCGCGCCCGAAAGTTAAATCGATCGGCACAAGGCCGTGCGGCGCGACAGTCCGCTATTCGCGATTTTATTCCCAACATTCTCCCACCTTTTAATTAGCGAAGACTAATTAAAACTATAAACAAGTCTTGACTCAACCGCTACATCGAGTTATAGCTTTTATAACTAATCTAATAGCAGATCCTTGACGGCGCCCTAACGAGCCTTCCGCTTCTGGTTCGGACCTCCGCCGCCTCGTTGTTCTGAACAACCCGACTCTCTTCCTCATCCACAGCTCGGGTTTCGACACCTTCCTCTAGCTCAGCGTCCTCGTAAACGATGTCGTCCTCCCGAACCTCCATCTCTAAGGGATACAATTTTTGTACTGGTCGCACGAGCACGCCATCGCTAGTCCGAAGCTTGGCCACACGCACGACGCCGTCCCTGCCTGGATAGGTTTCAAGAATTCTACCTAAGGGCCAGAAAAGTCGCTTATTAAGTTCAGAACCAACAAGAACAATATCGCCCTCTCTCAACTCCCTTTCACGCCTCTTTTCTTTAACACGCTGAGCCAAGGTTGACAGGTACTCGTTCCTGAACCGCTGTTGTAAGTTCTCCATTAACCTCTTACGATGTCGATATCTTCCTCTCAGGTCTTCCGCTTGAACCTCGCCCACATCCGGTAGCCCTCCAGTTCGCGCTCCCGTGATAAACATTTCAGGTGTTAATGTCACGAGGTCGTCCACATCTTCGCTAATGTAGGTCAGCGGCCTCGCGTTAACGACTGCCTCCACCTCACAAAGTAGCGTAGATAATTCCTCCCTATCCAGAGTGTTTTGTCCAAGCATCCGTACCAGGATCCCTTTTACTATACGAATCAATCTCTCCCAAAACCCGCCCCACCACGGCGCCGCTGGCGGGTTGAATCGCCACTCTATCTTCTCCACAGCGTGTTTCTCTTTCACGGCGTCCCAGTCGATTCCTCCTAACAGGTTCGCCGCTCCGACAAAATTCGTGCCCTGGTCACTAAAGATGAGTGTGGGTCTTCTCCTTCGGGCAACGAATCTTCGGAAACTCTTCAAGAACGCCTCGGTACTCAGAGACGCCACCAATTCCAAGTGGATTGCGCGATACACGGCGCAGGTGAAAAGGACAATCCAGACCTTCTGTCCTCCTCTCAGGTAAAGCGGACCAGCCAGATCTACTCCGATAACGCTGAACACTCTCGTATCCTTGACTCTCCCCGCCGGTAACGACGTTTCCTCTCGCACAATTGATTTGGCGGCAAACCGCCTGCATCTCATGCAAGACATAATGATCTTCTTTATCGTTTGCCTCGAGCGCGGGATCCATATCCTCTGGCGCAATAGCCGCATACACACCTGTACCCCGGCATGGCAATTTCTTTCGTGAAGTTCTCGGATGAGCAAGCGCACCAACTTGCTCTTCTCCGGCAGCAGGATCGGGTAGTGGAAGGTCATCAAATCATTTCTCTCTGTAATTTTTGTGACCACATGCCACAGCCCGTCTTCAGTCCGCATCAGTTTCATCCCCCCCGGACCCGGCTTCCCGACCTGAAACTCCTGTTGCACCATCCGGAACAGAGTCTTCTCAGCAGAATGTATCTCGTCTGCCGTTAATGCTCCAGTAATCTTCGTTTTCACAAGTCGACGCCACCGCAACATGTAAGCAACCATACGTACAATTTGACGGTAGCGCGAAAATTTCCAATCATACCAGTCCTCTGCCATAGCGTCCAAGGTCGTAACGATGGTCTTCTTCTTTTCCGCTGCTATCAATTCTTCATCAGGAGTTATCCTTCCAACAGGCCATTCGCTTTCCTCTCTTTTGAGCCACTCCGGCCCCTCCCACCATTTTCTTCTCACGAGCTCTTCGGCGTCGCAGCCTCGAGAGGGTAAATCCGCAGGGTTATAAATTCCAGGTACGTGTCGCCATTCTTCCGGGCCGGTCAAATTCCTTATCTCTCGCACCCGATTTGCGACGAACACGCCCCAGTTGTCCTGTCGTTGAATCCAAGAAAGGGCCGTAGACGAATCAGTCCACATCACAGTCTTGACTTCCAATTCCAATGTTTCCAAAACAAACGTTTTGATTCTCGCGCCAATCAGGCACGCTAGTAGTTCCATACGCGTGATGATTACTTTCTTCAAGGGCGCGACTCGCGCCTTCGCCATAAGCAGTCGCACCGTGACACCGTTCTCTCCCTTGCTTCGCAAGTAAGCCACCGTCGCATATGCCCTGCCACTCGCGTCACAGAAGACATGTAGCTCCCAGCTGGCGTCCTCACGCCTCGCTTCAGTGAAGCGTCGTGGAATAGCAAGTCCCTCCAGTGCTTTCAAACCTCTCCTCCACGCCTCGAACTTCTTCTCAATCTCTTCTGGCGCCGGTTGATCCCAGCCAATTTTCACAATCCAAGCCTCCTGGAGTAGTAGCTTGGGCCTCAAAGTCACCGGTGCAACAAAACCCAACGGGTCAAATAAGCGCTGTATCTCTGACAGAATAACGCGTTTCGTGACGCTTTCATGTGTACGCTCCACATCCAGATTCAAACAGAGAATGTCTTTTCTCTTATCCCATCTCAAGCCAAGTACTGAAGTCGTCTCTCGCGCTGCGCCCTCTGCAAGCTCGATGAGACCTTCCGCAGAGGACTCCCATCCCACTAGCTCCATCCTCGCATCTCGGAAAATCTTTACAGCGCCTTCCACGAATCGTTTCAAGTCTCGAATGCTATCAACACTTGCAACACAATTATCCACGTACATAGACTTGGTTATCTTCCGGTGTAAGCTCCGATCCTCTCCCGATCCTCGATCCTCGCCTGATCCTCGATCCTCGGTCTTCGCCTGGTCCTCGGTCCTCGCCTGGTCCTCGAGTGAGATGATATTCTATTGTTGCTTCGAGTAAAAATGGGGAAAAGTTAACCCCAAACACTACGCGTTTATGGCGGTAAACGCGCAGCATGGTTTCTCCGTCCTCCCACCATAAAAATCGCAAATAATCTCGATGGTGTTCGGCCACTCCTATCTGCAAAAAGGCCTTCCTTATATCGGACACGACTCCTATTTTGCGTTCTCTAAATCGGAGAAGTATGGCAGGCAATAGTTCCAGCAAGTTTGGTCCCTTTTGTAAGCAATCGTTCAAAGAAATATTTTGTTTTCTCTTGCACGACGCGTCGAACACCGGCCTTACTTTCGTCGTCGTGCTCCCTGGTTTTACGACCGCTCGATGAGGCAGATAATGGCAGCGCGTCGACATCTCGTCCTCCGGCACGATCTCGATAATCCCGTCACGCACCCATTCTTCAAATATCTGGCTGTAAAAGTCGAAAAGCCCCATAGCTTTCAACTTCCTCGTGGTCGTCGCTAGTCTCCTCTCTGCAATAACTCGATTGTCCTCTAAATTCTCTGGTGGTAACGTCCACGGCAACTGTACAACGTACCGCCCTTCATCGTCTCTCCGCACCGTCTCCAAAAAATACCTCTTTGCTTCTGCTTCCAACTCCTTGTCTGTCTTGCGGGCCACATCGTCCCGAATCCCAATGACCTCTAACGACCAGAGTTCCGCGACGGAAGCATCATTGAGTAGCGACATCGTGGTTGCCATAGCGACGTCTGTGTAAACCGAATTTTGCTGTGTCACCTTCCCGGACAGGACCCAGCCTAGCTTCGTCTCCACAGCAGTCAATCCGCAAGAAAGTTGCTCCACTCTACCAGTCAACAGTTTCCCGTAGACATCGTTTCCTATTAGGACCTCAATATCCGCCGAACCTTGGTCACCATCAGGCAGTCGTACCCTTCTCTGCTTCAGTTCATCCGCGCAAAACCCTAGATAGACTGAAGGGATATTCCCGCATATCGTGGGCTGATCTAAACAGTCAAACTTACATCTATAGTCATTAACCATACTTTCTAGAACTATAGTGTACTTGGTATGCTCACGCTCCGGTGTCCTTCCTCCCCCAAACAACGTGTGGGTTAGCTTTTCTTTGCCGACAGGTTCGTAGCCCATCTTCTGCGCTGTGCGTGCCAATATACAGGAGCGTTGCGCGCCGCTGTCCAGCAAAACACGCACCCGCTTTCTCTCGTCTCCGATCATCACTACGGTCATCGTCTGTAACGGAATGCCTAAGCCTGACGTCGAACTTCGCAGCAGGGCATCCACTGCCTTGGCGTCCTTTTCCCCCGCGCAGTCCGGCTTTTCTTCGTTCTTAGGCTTTGGTTGTTCTTTAATCTTTACATCCGGACATAAGATTGGAAGATGTCTCCTCTTGCACACCGCGCAAGTTATTTTCGCCTTGCAGTCCTTCGCCAGGTGCTTGTATTTCATACACACGAAACATACTCCCGCCTTACTCAATAGCCTTCTCTTCTCTTCGAAGGTCATTGAGCGAGCCTTATAACAGTCTTCCGACAGATGATTCCCTTTGCAAAAACAACACTCGCGCTTCTCACCTTGATGGGTGACCAGACCTGCCGCCGTAGGAACATTTTCCTTCCTCGATTTCGGTTTCACGCCCGAAATTTGTGCCACGCCTCCTATTACATCCTTCTGTAAGCACCGCCTCTGTTCGTTGTGCACTTCCAGTCGGATAAATTCCACCAGCTGTTCATAGATACTCTTCCTATCGCCTTTTTCCTTGCGCTGCCACGCCAATAGTATCTCCGCAGGCAAACAAGCATCCACAAGTGCCGTCTTCAGGATGTCAACGTATTTGTCCGACGAGATGTTGAGCGATGAGATCGCGTTGTCTCTGCTGGTCACATCGTCGTACAATTCTGCCAAGGTCACCTTTTCCTTGCTAGTCGCACGGTGAATTACCAGCCTGATATAGTCCTGCACATAAGTCTCTGACAATAGTTCCGGGCGACCGTATCGATCTCTGAGTGCGCCAATCACCTTCAAGTAATTCGCCTCATTAACCGGATATGAATCCACAATCCTCTTTGCCTCCGAATCGGCGGCCATACACTGAATCAAAAAGTTAAACTTGTCTGTGAAGCTCAAGCTTGCATCTTCATGGATTTTTTCAAACTGCGCCCACCACGTTATCCACTGCCGGATATCTCCTCCAAATTTACGCAACTCGATCTTATGATACTTAAACATCGAGTTCGTCGTATCACCGTTTCCAGATTTCGCAGCAGGGACGAACCTCTGTATAATGTCCTCGTATTGTACTTTCCTCTTGGCGGCGCATAGCATCCATTTCTTCACGTCCGACTGCTCCTCATCCAAGACTCTGTCCTCCGCCCTTGTTGACATCAATAAGGCCAAAATAGAATCGTCGATCGCGGCGACCTTCTCGCTGGTCTTAGCGAGAAGGTCGTACGTTGACATCATCTCAAGTCTCGATACCTCCGGCGTTAACATGTACTTATCGAAATCCGCGAATAATGTGTGCAATAGCTTGCGCTGCCTCTTCCTTGAATTGTTCAATTCCTCGTACGTCGTCATCGTGTCCTCAGTCCCACAGGTAACACGGAAGTTCAATCACCCAAGCTCGACGGTATTTCGCCCGCACCACACTTCTCTCACTTGCACTGATCACGTCGGGGTCACCAAATGTTGAGAAACCGATCGTATCCTACCCGGAGTACGTCTTTCCCAGCGATTATTTTATTTAAAAGTGCTTGCACGGTGGTGCGAGCAGCCTCGAGAGGCGGGCGCCCTTCCCTTCTCGCCTCGAATGGCTCCCTTTCGTGCCACGTATGTTCGTTTATCGTCGCTTTTAAACGATCTCGGATAGACCGCTTGTTTCTTGGTCCGAAGCAAAGCACTCACACATTCGCGAACAAAAGTACAAGGATGCCACGATAGGACGAATTGATTTAAATAGAGTTCGCAATGCACAATCAGATTCTTTATTTTCTCGCCTCTAGTCGAACAGACAGACGGACCGACAGTGACTGAGTGCCGCAGAGGAGCACACCGCCCGGCAAACGCCCCGTTAGATCACGCACCGCCAGCGTGACAGTCACGATCAACGCTCCGCGCCCGAAAGTTAAATCGATCGGCACAAGGCCGTGCGGCGCGACAGTCCGCTATTCGCGATTTTATTCCCAACAATTTGTTAGTTTATTATATACTTTAAGCAACTTATCATCTAAATAAATGCTAAAACCAGCTTCTGCTAATTTTCTCAAAGACAATAGATTCTCTGATATATCTTCTGTCGCTATTACATCTGTTAATCTAATCTCTTTTTCTTCTTTTTCTCCCGTTCGCAACAAAAGATCCCCTTTACCGTCTATTACAATGTTTGCAAATTCATTTTTATTCGCACATCTAATAATCTGATTTTCACATATTTCAGAGTTTGACAATATTACACTCTTGTTAACTATATAACTATATGATCGGTTGCTCCCGAATCTGCTATGAAATTAATTAATTCTTTTGAATTATTTCTACTCTTTATTAATCTAATCTTACCTGACTCTGATTTATCTTCTTTGGCTTTGGCGGTTATTGTAGCTTTCTTTGCTTGAGCTTTGTTGTCTAGTTTAACTATCTTTCCTTTATTATTTACTCTTTTGGTGCTTGTCTGTTCGGCTTTATTCGGCTTATTTTTATTTTTATTATTAAAAAATTTATACCTTTTTCCTCTAAATCTTCCAGCCTGTGCTCCGGCGTTTGGACAATCATCTCCTTTATGGCCTCTGACCTCTTGGCAATGGTAACAGAACCAAGCTCCTGTTTCAATGAGCGGGCAGTCCTTAGCCATATGTCCTATTTTGTTGCACCGGTAGCACTTTACTGGTCTTCCATCTGCTTCTAATTTGGCTCTCTGCACTCTAGCCTCTGGTTTCTCTAACTGCTCTTTCTCTATGCTCTTTATTTCTGCTTCTAACTGTGTAATAAATGATTTTATTTCATCGATATTCATTTCCTTTTGAGTTGTTTGTCTTCTGATCAAATCGGCGTTCCTCAGTTCTGGTACATTAAAAGCTACCGCCTGATAGAACGACGATCTGATTTCTTGCTCTGTGAGAGGTACTGCATCCTCACACAATTCATATTCTCTAACTATGGAGTCAAAGCGTTCGCAAAAGTCATTTACTTTTTCATTTTTCTTCATTTTAATTTGATAGAGACGAGCTCTTACAGATGTATGAGTTACATTTATTTCATTCTTCTTGTATCCTCTTAATTTCTTTAAAATCTCTGATGGATCTTTTTCATGCAAAATTCTCTTATGATAATTTTCATCTATGTGATTAATTATGATATCTCTAACAAAACTTTTTCTTTTAGCAATTTTTAATTCCGATAGATTTTCTGGACCTTTTATACTTGCATCTATTACATCTAGCAAATCATTGTTCATTAACTCTGATTTTAAATAATCCATCCAGAGATCAAAGTTAGACTTCTGCGTAAGCTTATACTCTCTTTTAATATGTATTTTCTGATTATTTATTTCAATTTCTATCGCGTTTTTAAATGCATCTAAATCTCTAGTTTTGTCTCTAG
This sequence comes from Temnothorax nylanderi, assembly GCF_030848795.1. Taxonomy (NCBI): domain Eukaryota; kingdom Metazoa; phylum Arthropoda; class Insecta; order Hymenoptera; family Formicidae; genus Temnothorax; species Temnothorax nylanderi. The sequence continues at coordinate 87,871 of NW_027249386.1, read as the reverse complement.
TTTCGGCTGGAGAGATTACTTCTTCTACTTTTCTCTTTTTCGATTCTCTTTGTATTTCGTTAACCTTTTCAAAGTTATTTTTTTCTAGATTTTGTATTTTTTCATTATTTACCTCTAATCGTTTAAGTTTCAGTCTTTCTCTTTCTAAGTTAGCCTCCGAAACTCGCACCATATTCTCCATCATAAGATTCGCTTGCGTCATCACTTTATCCAGGGTTTGAAGTGTGGTCTCTAATTTTCCGCTTATCGTTTCATTTCTCGTGATGAGTTTTTCTTGTTTTTCATACAAGATTTTGCTACCGATTGGAAGAATTGGTCTATCTTCTCCTACAAATTTCGGCACTCGGATATTCTCTAAGGCCCAGTTTCACAAGTGTCGGTTAACTTTTAATCTTAGATTAACTCATTCTTCGTCTCCTTCTAACGTCCCCCTTAGAAAGAGACGAAGAATGAGTTAATCTAAAATTAAAAGTTAACCGACACTTGTGAAACTGGGCCTAAGATTTGAGGCTTCTCTCTTGGTTTTGAAATTGCCCCTTTTGGCTCTAGCTTTGTCTTTTTCTCTTTATCTGCGTAAATATTCAGATTATTATTTTAATTTCATCTTTGAACTCTCATATTTACACATTTGCTATCTCTAACCTTCTAATTTTTTTTTATTTTTTTTTATTTTACTCTGAACAATATTCTCTTACCTTTTTCTTCTATTATTTTTCTCTCTATTACTGTCTCTGTACTGTCGTCACTCTCGTAGTCTACCAGGGTAGTGTCTTCCTTCTCTACACATCCTTCGTCTTGTCTATCTTTATCCATCTAAATCGGGATTACTAATATCAATCGGACACGAATAATATTATTTTTCAAAATAAATTCAATATCCAATTTATTGATATTATTATAAAATTTATAATTTTATCGTCGAGTTTTTCTCAACAATAAAATTTATTTATTGCTTACGAGACCATACAGAACGCACTGCAATTCATAATGATCTGAAAGCGAGAAACCACGCGCCTCTGCAGAGCCATCCGCACACGCACACCACTATCCCTTGCGATCTCCAGCACTGCTGAAAAGATCTATAGGATATCGGGTTGATCACGCACGCGCACGGGACTCATACAGATTTACGTAGCCTCCCTATACAGCGATCAAGCTACACCGCACCGCAAGTCATGCTCGATCACCGACCCGATGCATGTCGATTTTGAAAGAAAAAATTCTATACACGTACATGTATATGCATATGTGTCATGGTGTCGCATCGATGCTTTGTTTTTCTAATCGATCATGCCGTCGCGTGCCCGGCAACACTTCCCGCGCGTTGGAGAAAAAAAACAACCAAAACAAAACACGCTCGGTGTTCGCGCTCGGACCCGCACGCGCACGTCTCTTTTCCCGCCAGCTTGTTACCAAGCGGCATACTTCTATCTCTTTCTATCACACATCAATTCTCTATTTCTCTTGCACATCTATTCTCTAATTCTCTTGGATTTTAGTTAATTTCTCTCATCTACTCTTTATTTTTCTAGTCTCTACTTTATCAGCGCTGTTTTTCGTGTACATCGACGATGATTTCTCTGTTTCACTTTATACATCTATCTCCTTCTAACGGCATTTCTCGAACATTCTTATTGTCTGAGAATTCTCTCCTTTTGCTCGTCAGCAATTAGGAATATTATCTACTTACCCTCTAATCTTCTAAATGCTTCTATTCTTTTCGCCGGCGTCTCACACACTTCGTACGCACGTGTCTCGATTGGATTACGTTCCTCACACAGGGGAATCGTGCCCTGGGCCCATAACCTGTTGGAATCACCGTCGAGAATGCTACGGGATGTGGCGAGATGGACAGGGAATGATCTCTTTTACTTTTTATACACTCTAGATAAACTCTTTATTGTATATATATGTAATATCACACTTAGTAAATCAGAACGTCTGAACACGTCGATGGCTGAGGATCGAGTGAGACCTCGGACGGCGAGCGCGCCAGCGTTGCTGCGCCGTGTAGTGCCCTCTCGCAGGGCGCGAGTGCTCTACTCGCACAAAGCATCTTTCCAACAACTGCTATGACTAGTTTTCTTGAGTCTGTCACTAATGAATCCATACGTGTTTTGTTGCACCGCTTTATATAATGTTCGCCTATATACTCAAAACCACCAACCTTTCTCGGAACCCACGAATAGCACAACACTCCTTAATCGTTCACTGATAGTCTTGCGCACTATAATAGTTCTCCAACGCTTGTTTTTGACGACGTAACAAAACTGTGACTGTGTCGTGACGAACGTCAGATCTACTATCGCCGTCGGTAAACATGCGCTCGATCTGCCACTGGTATCGACACGAGCGCCTTACATCACATTTTTACGAGTATTTGTTAGTCAAATATCACTAAAACCATATATCAAATCGTGGCTTATTAATCGCAAAACATGATAAATATGCTTTTTAAAGATGAATTACTTAAAACTTCTGACTAGTTTAATAAAAGTCCGCGAGTGGTCACAGATATGATCAGGGTCACAATTAAGTAGGTGCGTTTACCTTACCAACCCCTCCATATCTATCTTTACTCTATTTTTCTTATTAAAAATCATAACCTTTGTTTTCTCCATCCATAATGTTAATATTCCTTTCCTTAAACATTTTTTCATCGTATTCATCATATCTAACAATCAATACTTCTCTAATTTTTGTCATAAAAAACGATATCGTCCACATAGTCTCACAACCATACCAAAATCCGCAAAAGTTTAAATGCATATAAAAAAATAAAGGACCCAGTACTAATTATATAGGAAATAGGATTCCTGTGAAATCGGCTAATTTTTAAATATGTTGTAGCTTATTATGACCTGTCGTCCTGGGTTATACCAAGAGTAAGAATATAACACTCATATACTCGAATTTTTCTTTTTTGACTGACGGTAGCTCAAAAACTGTCCATTATTTAGCTTTAAGCCTATTACATTTTTTATTTAGTAGAGTATCAGCTATAACATATTAAAAAATTAGCCGATTTTACTAAAATCCCATTTCCTATATAATTAGTGCCGGGTCCGAAATAATCAATAATATAATCATTAAAAATCGATAAATTTAAAATTAAATAACAAAATATATATCTTACCGTAATATTTGTTTCACATCGTTATCTCACAATTATGCATTATGTTGTTTATGTTTTAGGCGCCAAGTGGCATCCACGACGAAAAATCTTAACCCCCACATTTCATTTTAATATATTGCAGCAGTTTGTTGAGATTTTGATCGAGGAAGGCGAAAGCATGACCAAGTCTTTAAAAAATACAGGAGGCACCGTTGTGAAAGATTTAGTACCATTTTTTAGTGAACATACGTTGAATGCAATATGCGGTATGATGTGCTTACAACTGTACATTTTAAACTGTACATTTAAACTGTATATTTTATTCCCATTGACAAATAATATTAGATCAAATTTTAATTTTCTTATTATATATTGATATTACTATACAGGAAACGCAATATTCTAATTATATTCTAAGCCCTTTTTGAGATAACTTGAAACCTATTAAAGTTAACTAAATTCAGTTTCCATTAAGTTGTAACGCCAAATGTTTGTTATAAGGTGTTTCTAACAAAATTCGCTTATCTATAGTAAGTTTAATGTTATATTATTTTTTTCAAAGGGTGGGCAATGCGGAACATCTTATTAATTTTGGAAAGAAGAACATTTTTTTTGTATTTTGATGCATATTGATGATTGAATAGTCTATGATAATTATTATATTATTTATTTATTATATTATAATTCATTACAAACTCTAATTTTTATGTTTTTTGTAACAATGTCATATGTATGTAACATGTTTAAAATTTTTACTCATAAAATACATATATACTTATGATATATACTTATCATAATAATGTTACTCCTGAAAGATAAAAACAATAGAGTATAAAATGCAATACTTACAAAGAGTGACGGATTACACAAACTATCCAACATCGCCTTTTTACCTTTTTGTACATAGAAATATATGCCATACGACATTTGCTAAATATACTACACTAAAGCTCTGTCTTAGTTTTACATACAACAAAAAGTAATTAAAAATCTGTGAAGTAGACTTCAAAATAAAAGTTTATAAACTAATCTTACGCAGTAAAAATGATACATACCATTCTTCAATTTAACATATTAACCCTATGACACCTTGTATTACGCTGCCGCTTTTTGTACGTTTTAGTTTAAAAGTCTAGCAGCTAGTAATTTTACTGCTGTCCGCTATTGTAAGTTGTAACACTTAGGGCCAGTTGTTCCAACCTGTTGGTAAGCTAACTAGTAGTTAAATATGTCTATCTTTGTCTAATTTAAAGAAAAAATAAAGACATATATAATGATTTAATTATTATAGTTTATTAACAGGTTGGAACCGACCTTTTATAGGCTGAAAGGGCTTTCATAGGCCTTTCATAGGCCTTTCATAGACATCGTGTTGTTTCATATTGCTTTTCTATGTCACAATATTTCGCACTCTTTCTATATTATATTGATCCATATATAAAGTTTTTAAAGCCACAGATATTTTTGAAATATATATGTTAATATATTATCATGATACTTTTTTTAAAAATGCGTTTGCAGAAACTGCCATGGGCACTTCTCTACGAGGTCTTGGTGCGTTTCAGCAGCGGTATATAGAAGCAGTTCATCGGATGGGCGAACTAGTTACTTATAGGTAAGATAATTTATAGATGTAATAAATAACTGTATACTCATATTCTGTCTTAAAATATGACTTCGTATTGTAGGGGAGACCTAGTAGGCCAAATGGGTGTTTCTACGTAAATAGCGTTTTTTACTGTCCAAGCTTGTTATATGTTCATGATTGAGAGGAGGGCAAGCAAGCGTTGTGAAAGTTCACTACTGCATCGTATTTGAAGTATCGCACAATAATCTGTTAATTGGGGAGTGGCTTATCCAATGGAAACATGCAGAAACTCCTAAAAATGTCAGTTACCTGGCCTGTCCATTGTCGAAAATTCTCTATTCCAGTTACACTTACTCCCTCCAATTGCAAACTCAATTGAAAATTCCCCATGTTCATTCAATCATAATATAGAACTAAGATTTTAACATCATTATTAAACATAAATCTCCCTTTGGAACCAAAAAAACCGGCTTCAAACTTGGTCCGGACATATGGAGTAAAATTGCACATTTTGAATTTTACCGCGGTTCCGCCATGTTGCATCGATTCAATGGGAGTCTGGTGTGGAGATTTCAAGAATTGGACATCAGGTGTGTTGTTTACATTGTTGGTGGTTGGTTGTTTTGAGCGTGATACAATCGTAATCGTGTATTTCACTTGAGAAAAGGTATGTCATAAAATTACGCGTCATTTGCCTGGCACATCTTTTTTTATTATATCGCAGTAAATTTTTCCTTCTAGTGGTAAAATTCTGATGATATTCGGTAGGCTAAACTTGATTTTTAATGGAAATTGGTTTACGTCAATTCAGGAGAAAGTGAGATTAATTCAACCATGAAATGTCAGTCTACTGGCATGTCATTCACCTGGCCATTCATGGGTTTGACATTGAAATAAAATCAAACACGGTAAAAAACGTTGAAATAAAATCAAACACGGTAAAATACGGCGAAATAAAATCAAATACGGTAAAATACGGCGAAATAAAATCAAATACGGTAAAATACGGCGAAATAAAATCAAATACGGTAAAATACGGTGAAATAAAATCAAATACGGTAAAAAAGTAAAGTAATTTTAGGAATTTTTTTGACATTTCCTCTCAAAATCACTCATTGTTGAGGTAATTCAATATTTTACTAGACATGCAAAGTCGACTCATTACCGCACTTTACCAGATCACTGATGAATAAGCCATTACTTTCAGGTTTTTGATGTTGTAGTACGCTGGCTTTCAGGGTATGTTTCTGCTTCTATATTCACTCAAAAACAGGAAAAAAATTTTTTTTAGGTATGTTTGAAATTGAGAGATTTGCAATCTGAAAAAACGCTATTTACGTAGAAACACCCAAATATTCAGTTTTTGATTTTTATTAAAATATATAAAAGAAATATCATTGTCGCTATCGTGTCGATAGTTTTTCACGACTTATCTAATAGTTACTGTTCAGGCGCGATCTCGACAAGATCGCCTGTGATGCCGGGTCGCTCAGACTTGAGCTCGGAGCGAGTGTATCTCGGAGGATCCCGTGGATGGTCGGGGGGGCAAAGAAAATAAGGCGAGTGTAACGACACAAACTTTAATGCTCGGTGTACCAGCACAAGAAAGAGAGAGCGATGATGACCTTTCCTTCCTGCAGTCCTGGCGAACTCTTTGCGCTTCGTTGTTGTTGCTGGCGTTGAAAGGGGTCTTGCACCGCTTAGGCTGCGCGTCGTCGATCGCACTCTCTTTCACACTCACAAGTCAGTTGAGATCGAAACGTTCGACTCTCCTTCCCGATTACAATTGATTCGGATAGAGAAGTCAGCGAGCGAATGAGTAACGGAGCGAGCGAGGTATGAACTGTCTTCTCGGTCTCGTTACGAGCTACTGACCCACCAGATGCGATCGCGAGGTATCGTCGCGTATATTCGGGTTTATTTATTTGCTCGTGTTGTTGCTCTCTCGCTCGCTGGATGTGCACGCAGCGAGCGCGTGATCTTGAAACGCTCGAGTTTACGCTTGAAATTCGAATATGCGTGAGATACGATCATATTTGGACTACAAGAAGATTAAGGCAAATGCCTTTCAGCGGTCTGAACTTTCTAAGAACAATTCTTCAATTTCGAACATACCGCCCGCCTCGAAACTGTGGTTTCGAAGAGGAAGAAGCGCAAGCGAGTATACGATATGTCCTTACAACGTAACTTGAATTGAATATACAATAAGAAAATACATAATTCCGCCCGCTGTGACGGCGTGAAAAACACAGTAATGTTTAATTGCTAGTCGGGGGGTCGTCGACAGGGAGTACACAAATCTGCGCGATGGGCCGGCGATATTCGGAGGCGGCCGTTTTTATAGTGACAACGCGAGTAAGGCCGTCAGAGCCGGGGTGACAGCGAGTCACGCGGCCGAGCTCCCATTTGCAGGGGGGAAGGGTCGGATTACGCAAAAGGACGAGTTGACCGTCTTGAATTGGCGGCCGTACTTTTCGCCACTTTGACCGCTGTTGCAACGTGTTTAAATAATCGGTGTGCCACAGTTTCCAAAACCGCTCGGTGACGTGACGCACTAATTGCCATCGTGAAAGGCGACTCTCAGAGAGGTGCAGGAGCGAGGGTTCGGGATTGACGGTCAAGGCGGAGCCGATCAGGAGATGACCGGGTGTTAAGCATTCGTAATCGTCCAGCGAGTCCGAAAGTGGCGTGAGCGGTCGCGAATTCAAGCAAGCCTCTATTCGGCACAGCAGAGTAGAAAGTTCCTCGAAGGTTAACATGTGCTTGCCTAGAACGCGACGTAGATGAAGTTTAACGCTTCGCACGCCGGCTTCCCACAATCCGCCGAAGTGCGGAGCGGCCGGGGGTATGAAGTGCCAGGCGACGTTGTCCGAGGCGGTTGCGTTCAAAAAATTAGGATCGCGTAACGCTGAGCGATACGCGGAGGTCATTTCACGGTCGGCTCCGACGAAAGTCGTGCCGTTGTCGGAGTACATAGATTGAGGAAGTCCGCGGCGAGCGCAAAACCGAGAATACGCGTTTAAAAAGGCGGGGGTGGAGTAATCGGAGACTAATTCTAAATGTATCGCTTTCGTCGATAAGCACACAAAGAGCGCGATGTAAGCCTTGCGCGAGGTCATCCCCCGACCGGCGGAGGCGCGAACGTGCACCGGGTCCGCGTAATCAAGTCCGCAATGCAGAAAGCATCAAAGAGTGGGTGAGACGCGGAGTTCGGGAAGGTCTCCCATAATTTGAGTGGGGATCGCGGCGCGTTCGCGAGCGCAGACGATGCATTTATGGATTACGGACTTTACGAGGTTTCGGCCATGTATTATCCAAAAGTCTCGGCGCAAGATATTTAAAGTTAGCTGAGGTCCGGCGTGCAGGGCCCGCGAATGAGCCTGACGCACAATAAGCATGACTAAGGGATGGGAAGCGAGGAGTATCGGGTGACGAAACGAGAACGGAAAGGGAGATTTAGTTAGGCGTCCCCCTACGCGCAGAATGCCGTCTTGGTCCAAAAAAGGTCGAAGAGCTAGTAGCGAGCTGCTGGAAGCGACAGCTTGGTTTTTCGAGAGGGCATGAATTTCCGGAAGGAACAACTCGTTTTGTATGCGTTTAAACCAAAAGGTTTTGGCGACGCTGCAATCGGTGGTGGACAGAGCGGAGCTTCGCGGCGCGGGGTTATTAGGCAGCGGCGTAGCGCGAGAGCGAGGTGCTCGACACAGGTGAATGAATTTTAAAATGTAAGCGGTAACGCGAATTAGTTTCGGCCACGAGGAGTAGCGCGAGGCGAGATCAAGGTCCGGTTCCGGATTGACGCATTGCAGGGCTGTAACCTTTTCCTCGAGGGGAGCGTCCGGGGGCAAAGTAGTTTCAGTTAGTGGCCATTTTTCATTGTCGGAGGTCAGCCAAGTGGGCCCGCGCCACCATAGGTCGTGACCCAGTATCTCATCGCCGAATATTCCGCGCGAGCCGCAATCGGCTGGATTGTCCTCCGTGGGCACGTGGCGCCATTCCGCGTGCGGCAGCAAGGATTGAATTTCCGCGACGCGGTTTGCTATGAAAGTTTTCCAGCGCGAAGGATGCTGCTTAAGCCAGGCGAGTACGATCTTCGCGTCTGTCCAACAATTATACGGTAGGCGAGCGAGATCGAGGGATTCGCGAACGAAGTGTATGAGCCGCGCGAGGAGCAATGCGGCGGAGAGCTCGAGTCGGGGAACGCTCAGTGGCTTGAGAGGCGCGACTTTTGACTTTCCGGCGAGCAGAGTGATCGTTATCTCACCGGACGAGGAGACAACTTTGAGATAAACGACCGCAGCGTACGCGACGTTCGAGGCGTCCGCGAACCCGTGAATCTCGGCTCGGAGGTTGTCCGCGCGAAGACCGGTCCAGCGAGGAATTTGTAGCGTGCTGAGATGAGATAGTCGAGAATACAGTTCCCGCCATTTCGCGAGGAGGGTTTCCGGAATAGCGTCGTCCCATTCGACTCGCGCGCGCCAGAGCTGTTGCATAAATATCTTTGCCGTTATTGTTACTGGAGTGACCCAGCCGAGAGGGTCGTAAAGCTTGGCGACCGCGGATAAAATGGCTCGTTTGCTATGCGGGGTGACATCCGATAGTGATACTCGGAATTCGAACGTGTCGGTGGCCGGGTTCCACCCTATGCCGAGGATTTTTATCTGTTCGTCTTGTGCGAGTTGTTTGTGGCAGGCGAGGCCGTGATCGGTGGCGTCGAGATCCGATAGAAGGGAGGGGGTGTTGCTCGCCCATTTCCTTAACTCGAAGCCGCCGCGTCGCAGCAACGACACGAGCTGATCACGCGCTTGCCGTATGCGAAAGATATCGTCGGCACCGAATAACGCGTCGTCGACATAAATATTGTCGCGAAGAATGAGGACCGCGAGGGGAAAGTTCTGACCTTCGTCGAGGATAAGTTGTTCCAAAACGCGTAGGGCTAGATAGGGCGCGCATATCATTCCGTAGGTTACCGTAAGCAATATGAACAAAATTAACGGCTCGAGGCATGAACGATTCCAAATGATGCGCTGATAATTCACGTCGCGAGAATCGATACGAATTTGGCGATACATTTTCGCGATATCAGCCGAGTAGACGTAGCGGTGTTTGCGCCATCGCATAATAATTGATGTAATTTCGCGCTGCAGTTTCGGACCGACATGGAGGTGGTCGTTCAAGGAAGTTCCGTTGGAGGTGACTGACGAAGCGTTGAATACCACACGGAGATGGGTGGTGGAGCTGCTTTCGCGGATCACGCCGTGATGCGGAATATACACGTGTTGCTCGGTTTGATCCGAAGGAGCGGCCGCGGGTTTCATATGTCCCAGTCGCTCGTATTCTTCCAAGAACTCGCGATATTCCTTTTCGAACGCGGGTTTATCCCGGAACCGGCGCGTCAGGGCCTTTAGCATTTGTTCGGCGCGGGGCCTGGATTCGCCGATCGAGATCGGAGGGCCTTTCTTAAAGGGAAGATGAACAACGTATCGGCCGTCGGGGTCGCGGTAATGAGTGGCGCGAAAATGCTCTTCGCAGAGAACGTCTTCGGGCGCGGGAGTCGGTTTTTGCGGAAGCTCTTCGACTTCCCAGAACCGGCGGAGTTCCGCCTCCAATGTCGGGGAATTGAACAGGTGATGAGCGGAAATACTCGGGAGGGCGCGATTGACCGACGAGGACGCACCGATCGGTCTCGAAATTATCCAGCCCAAGACGGAGTTTTGAGCAAGGGGCAGCCCGGGATTTCCCTTTTGAACACCGTCGAGAATTATGTCGCTGTAAAGATCTGCTCCGATTATAATGTCGATGGGGCAAAGACTGGTAGGATCTTCGTCTGCCCACGGTAGGTCGGACAAATGCGATAGGGAAGAGAGATCCACGTTCCGCTTGGGAGTGTAAGAGGTCAAGGATTTTAATATGAGCGCGGTGGTTGACAACGACGGAACGAGAGATCGGCGTGGGGAAACGAAAACACGGGTAATGTGCGTAAAGGTTCCAGCGTGGACGCCGCCGACGGCGGAGACGGAGATCGGTTGACGAACGCGCTTCGCTCGCAGCAGTTGCGCGAGGTTCTCCGAGATGAATGTCATCTCGGAGCCTTGATCGAGCAGGGCTCGGACAACGGCGGAGCGGCCGGATTCTACGCGTACCGTCACCCACGCTGTCGCTAACAAAACGGACGGTTTGTGGCGCGTGGTATTGGAAGCGGACAAGGAATTTACATCGCATTTTGGATCCGGCGTTACAGTTGACGCGTTGTTGGGCGCGTCCGCTTCAGCTAATTTCGCGGAAGAATCCGAGTCGACATGCAGCGCCGAGTGATGTTTCTGATGACATGCGCGACAAGAGTATTTGCTTGGACAAGCTTGGACTGAGTGCTTCGCGCTTAGGCAGTTGAAACAGCGTTTGTGCTGCTTGACAAGTTCGCGACGTTGACTCGGATTCTTTTCGCTGAATATCGGACAACTGTTAATGAAATGTTGCGCGGAACATAACGGACATTTCGCCTTTGAGTTCGCGGAAGCGGTAGCGCTGTGAATGCGCGAGGCGGTGGCGGCTTTCAGAGCGGCTTTAGCTGACGGCGAGGGAGAAAAGTTCTCGAGAGCGCGAGTGCGCGAGTCTAAGAAACGACGGAAGTCATCGTATGAAGGCGGGTCATCCTTGTCTCCTTCCTTTAAGTTCCACGCCTTGCGGGTGACCGGGTCGAGCTTCTGCGCGACGATGTAAACTAACATGTCGTTCCAAAGTTCGTCCGGTCGGCGTTTAAGATTTTCGAGTGAAGCTATCGCGATATTGACTTTGTCATGTAAGGCGCGTAATTCGGAAGCGGACTCGCGCGAGAGAACGGACAAATTGAGGAGAGAGGAGAGATGCGCGTTGAGAGAACGTCGCTTGTTCTCGTAGCGCATAGTCAGCGTTTGCCACGCGATTTCGAAATTGTCGGCGGTGACTGCGATGTTCGCGATGCATTCGGAAGCGCGGCCTTTCAAACACGAAGACAAGAAGTGCATGCGCGAAAAGTCGTCGAGCTCTTTGTTCTTACGGATAAGCGCGGTGAATCTATCGCGGAATTGTTCCCATTCATCGTAATTGCCGTCGAAAGGGGGCAATCGAATGGGCGGAAGATGCGAGAGAGAGAAGGCCGAAGTGTCCGTACGCATGGTCGACGCGGCGAAAGAGTGATTGGGACTCACTACCGGTTCCAGCTCTTCGAGGCACTCGGCCATGTAGTCCAGGGCGGTTTCGTAAGCGGCGTTCGTCGTTTCAGAGGGTCGCTCGTACGTCTGCGGGGATCGTCCTGGCTAGGGCCGCATGTCCGTGCAGGAACTGGTTCCAAGTCTCCTTAAGTGACGAGATTCGGGAACGGATTTTGGCGGGAGAGAGATTGTTTCTCCCGATCTTTTTGAAGTTCTCCTGAAATCGCTCGATGATTCGCTGGAGCTGCGGCTGTTCACCCAGTTGCTCCGTCATGTCGCACTAGAGTGTCGCCTCTTGAATGTCTTGCCTGTCTCCGCACGCGCGCCGAATCCGGCTCGAAGGACCAATTTGTTCAGGCGCGATCTCGACGAGATCGCCTGTGATGCCGGGTCGCTCAGACTTGAGCTCGGAGCGAGTGTATCTCGGAGGATCCCGTGGATGGTCGGGGGGGCAAAGAAAATAAGGCGAGTGTAACGACACAAACTTTAATGCTCGGTGTACCAGCACAAGAAAGAGAGAGCGATGATGACCTTTCCTTCCTGCAGTCCTGGCGAACTCTTTGCGCTTCGTTGTTGTTGCTGGCGTTGAAAGGGGTCTTGCACCGCTTAGGCTGCGCGTCGTCGATCGCACTCTCTTTCACACTCACAAGTCAGTTGAGATCGAAACGTTCGACTCTCCTTCCCGATTACAATTGATTCGGATAGAGAAGTCAGCGAGCGAATGAGTAACGGAGCGAGCGAGGTATGAACTGTCTTCTCGGTCTCGTTACGAGCTACTGACCCACCAGATGCGATCGCGAGGTATCGTCGCGTATATTCGGGTTTATTTATTTGCTCGTGTTGTTGCTCTCTCGCTCGCTGGATGTGCACGCAGCGAGCGCGTGATCTTGAAACGCTCGAGTTTACGCTTGAAATTCGAATATGCGTGAGATACGATCATATTTGGACTACAAGAAGATTAAGGCAAATGCCTTTCAGCGGTCTGAACTTTCTAAGAACAATTCTTCAATTTCGAACAGTTACGTATACGGTTTTTTCTCACTGCAGTTTCAGACTGAGCTGTCAAGTTAGGAAAGATTAAACCGGTGGACGTATTTGAACTTTTTGCAATGTATCCCGATCGGAATTAATCCGTTTTCTTAAATACAAATTTAGGAAATAACTAAATAACACAATTGAGAAGAAATAACTAAATAATTTTGATCACAACGCGAGAAAAAATAATGAGATATAATCTATGATTAGATATTATATGATTATATCTAGTATATATATAGGGTTGTGTGGGGTGATGTGCAACACTTTTTTTCGTTGCTCGGAAAACATATACAAAAATCAAATTCTTGAATATATCATGGCTGTATAATGTAGAGGAAAGAAAATACTAAAATTCTGCGTGATTAGATTTTCAAAATTTTAAATTTTTCCTAAAAATTTTTCGAGTTTTCAAAAACGTCTGTTTTAGCATTTTCAAATTTTCTTGGGGTGATGTGCAACACAGGTAAAATTAAGGTAAAAAATACATGAATATCGACATTAATCGACTTAAATGTTAAATTTGGGCTTCTTAAATACAAATTAATCGAAATCTGGTGAACAAAAAATTTCACTGTGTTGTAATCGACCTGAAAAAAAATCATTTTTTATTTGATTTCTTATTTATTTATCGCTTAAAAATTAATATAATGAAAGGAAAAACGCAAAAAACTTTATTTTTCATCATCTGAATCGCAGTTGTCACAAGTAAAATAGTTGCGACCTTGCATGTCGACACATTTCACATCATGTTGTACATCACCCCAAACACGCTATTTTGCGCGGACTGGCGTGACACCAACACAATGTAAGGAAATCACAAAATCGCTTTGGATTATCAAAAGCACTTGAAAAACTAACAATATAAAAATATTTACCTATAAGATGACTAAAACCAATTCACGAAATCACTATGAATGTGAAAAGCAAAAAATACATTCAGCTCGAGAAATTTAACTCGCTTTTCGTACAGCAAACCAGGGTGCGTGCTATCTCGCGAGTTATTTATCTAAAACAAGGTACTGTCGACACAAACACATGGCAGTATGCGGTTCTGTCAAATGTCGACATGCAGACCAGGAATCGGAAACGTTGCACATCACCCCATGTTGCACATCACCCCACACAACCCTAATTATATATAATTGTATATGTTTTTATATGGGGTCATATCTAATTATACATGGCCTCATGTGCAATTAGTGGACCCTGCATATACAACCAGATATAGCTGCACCATATATCTAATTGTATATAAATGTATGTGAAGCCAGATATAATAATATGTGAGTAATATAGTATTATATACAACTATATATGCAGTCACATATAGCCAGATGTATGTATGTGACTAATCTGGACCTACTCGGGAAAAAAAGATTATATATAATTATATAATATAAATATATATGATTATATATAATGCAATTATATAGAATTTTGTCTCTATATGATCATATATAATTATATATAATCATATATAATCATATATAAACATATATAATGATATTATATATGTAAATATATATAATCATATATGACCATATATAGTCAATATATATTAAAAGAGAACTGTTAACTTCGATAATGAAGCATTGATAAATTAAAATGTATATTTTTTTAAAAGCTGTGTAGAATAAAAAGTGAAATGATTTATTCCATATATTATAACTTGGCACTGCTTGACGTGAGACAGTGTCGTGTCTCTTGATACCGTTTTTATACTACTGTTTGTCAAATTTTAAATACGAGAAACGAATCCTATTGAATGCCATCTATTGGATAATCCGAATTTAAAGTTTATATATAATTATATATAATCATATATAATCTACATGGGTAAATGCTTCTTATATATAATTTATATATAAATTATATGAACTCATATATAATCCTGTCAAGTTGTATATGAAACATTTATATATATTTAAATATATTTTAATCGCCTGTATAATTATATATAATCATATATAATCATATATAATATCATATATAAGTACGAAAATTTTGCTTTTTATATATAACGTTACATGAAATTATATTTAATCATATAGGGTTATATATACTTCCATATGAATCTTATATGTATCCATACATGAGTGCATATATGATCTATTGTTCATATCTAGTTATATCTGGAATTATATATGCCCATATATAATGATATATGGACCCATATATAATTTTATATAAAGTACCAAATTTCATATATAATCACATATAATCATATATCCCATACAGCATGGAATATGCAAGAAATGTGCTATAAACAATCTATAAATATTTTAATATTCCACGGGTCATTCAGAATATTCTGTAGAAGTTCTATAAATATTCCATGAAATTTTGTCTATTCGGAATATGCATAGAATATTCTACAAATATTCTAATAAATGTAGTACATTTAAAAAATGCATAGAATGTTCTATAAATATTTTGACAAATATAGAATATTTGAAATATTTACAGAACATTTTGTTAATATTTTTAAACATTTATAGCATGTGCTATGAATATTCTAAGAAACTTTTCTAGAATTGCTATGAATATTTCGATAATAATCTCTAAACATTGCGATGAACATGAAATAATCAGAATATTAATAGAATATTTTTTACATATTAGTAGAATATTTTTAAAATAATCTATAAACATTTTAAGAAAAATATTGAAAACATTCTAACTAATCTAGGAATATTTAAAGAATATTTTTGAATATTATATAAATATTTTGGGAAACATTAATAAAAACTTTTTAGAAATTTTTCTGCAATATTTATAGAATATTTCGTGATTTTCTTGAAGTATCTACAATGGCTGGATTCGGGGAGCGCGCTATTAGCGCTATTTGCTTATTCTATCCTTGTTTTACACCTGATGAGCGATAAAGATAGAATGATGCAACAGAGCTAATAGCGCGCTCTCCGAACGCAGCCAATATGTTATGCATATTTTAAGAATATTTTATGAATATTTTGCAAACGTTTTGCGCATATTCAACCCTAGAACCTCCATAACGATCGAGATAATAAGAAAACAAATATGATAAGTATCTGTCAACCGTAGAAATCAACATTAATAAAAATGTTTTGGAATAAATATAATTATTTCAATGGAGTATATCTGCACAAGCAGGTATGTATCTATACAGGTAGAAAGTTGCCACTGGTCTCCCGTAAAATTTGATAAAAATTTAGTATCTACGTTAATCGTCGTGATTACTGTAAGCGATTTACCACAGTCTCCCCTCTAACTTCGGACCTACCCATACAGCACAAAATGTTTTTAAAAAATATTTTTGAATATTTCTATAAAAATATTACAAGAAATATTTTAAAATGGTTTTAGGAATATTTTAAAAAAGTTAAAAAACCTTTTGTGATAACATTTTTAAGAATATTTTAAGAATCTTTTAAAAATATTTATAAAAATGTTTTTTTTATCACCCAGACAATATTTTCTTAAATATTTGAAATATATTTTTGAAATATTAATTTAAATCTACATATTTATTGTTTTATAATTTCGTTTCAAAATATTTAAAAATATTTTTAATTTATTATTGGTTCCATAATCTTTTTTTAAATATTTTTAAAATATTATGAAATATTCTTAATTAAAAGATGCATAGTAGCGCATCTTTCCGTGCTAGTTTGGAACGACGCCGCTAGGCGGCGCATGATGGTAAGACTAACTCGTAAGTAAATTTTAGTTGAGGGCTAATATAAGCAGGTCTCTGGCGAAGCAAGAGTATGACATTCGCAAGATATGTATATTTTTCAAATATCAAGATGTACCTATATTATTTTACAGATATTAAAAAAATCTTTCAAACATGAAACACACAATTATTGCTGATTGAGTTAAACATATTTTATTTTTTGAAGTAATATTTCTAAAAATATTCTCGAATAATCTACAAATGTTTGTAAATATTCCCAAATATATTAAGAAAAATGTCTGTATTCCAAGATTGTTTTAATAAATTTACAAATATTCACAAATATCCTATAATTGTTTTATAAATGTATACAAAATATGCGATACCCTATTTTTAATGTTCCTAAAATAATCTATAAATGTTCCATAAATATATTTTGCATATATAAAAAAATTATGGATTATGCGGAAATATTTATAAAACATTTGTAGATTATTCGAAAATATTTACAAAAATTTCTAAGGACATTCAAAGCGGGACATTACACGTTCTTTGCACATTTATAGATCATTCATAGAAAATTCATGAATATTCTAAAGAATATTTATAGAACATTCATGGAATATTTCATGCTGTATGGGATATTTATATATAATTATATATAATTATATATAATCTTTTTTTCCCGGGTATATACAACCAGATATAGCACTATATCTGTATAGATATAGATTCGCAAGTCAACAGATATAATCCTGTGTGGCTAGTCCAGCCCATATACAATTATATATATTACAATATTATTTATTCAATCACATATAGTCAGCAATATTCATGTGGCTTACTATGGTTCTGTACATGATTAGATGATACCCTTATAACAGAAAATCTATATTAAATTTTCAATGGCGACCCAGGAAAAAAAGATTATATATAATTATATATAAATATATATGATTATATGTGATTGTATATGAAATTTGGTACTTATATAAAATTATATATGGGTCCATATATCATTATATATATATATGGGCATATATAATTCAAAATATAACTAGATATGAACAATAGATCATATATGCACTCATGTATGGATACATATAAGATTCATATGGAAGTATATATATATATATATATATATATATATATAATCTTATATGATTATATATAAATACCCGGGAAAAAAGAATTAGAGATCTGCCGAGATATGACCAGATCTGGTTCATCAGATCTGGTCAAATCTGCAAATTGTCTCTATCTGGCCAGATCTGAACAGATATAACCAGATCTGGGTAACTATTCTTGAAATCGTTTGTTATGAAACGAATTCGTTTATGAACAAAAAGATGGGGATTTCCTAGTTGAACGCCAATGGGAACCCAGTTAACGCACCTTTTCGTTCATAAACGTATTTGTTTTATAACGAACAATTTCAAGAATAGGTACCCTGACCAGATATAATTTGATCTGCCGAGATATAATATTATTTACCAAATGTATTCAGATCTGCTCAGATATAATTAAAAATCATGAAGGGATATAAAATGCTATAAAATCATAAATATATCAATTTAATTCAAAAGTGTGCCACTTTATTATAAGCTTGGACTCCGATACAGCTGATATAAATTGTACCGTACACGTGATTTGTATACCGTTCTTATACCATCGTTTGTCATATTTTAAATACGAGAAACAGATCTCATCGAATGTCATCTATCGGATGATCCGACATTTGTACATATAACCAGTAAATAATTCCTATTAATTAAAGTAAAAAATGTAAAGTCTCTAATATTTCTTATTCGAGTTGGTAATTATTTATGCAAATCTCCAAAGAATCTCCAAAGAAATAATCAAATTGAGAATTTATTTAGTTTTGTTTATATCCATCATCTATAAGCTTACAATGTACTAAATAACTTATATTTCTGTGATTGTCTTTTGTATTTTAGATATAAAGCGAATTGATGAAAATGCTTTTATAACAAATAACTAATATTTTTTTGTTTACAAAAAAAAACTTATTGTCTTCTAGAAATTATATCTTTATCATAATTTATTTTGATATAATTATATCAAAGATATTTAATTGAATATCTTTAATTTGCTATGTATAAATAAAATCCTATTTATATATTCATATATTCAATTTATATATTCATATATTCATATATTCAAATATCACATTAGACGAATATCGATTATCGAACATTTAGTTTATTATAGTTAAACATAGCCAGATATCGTCAGACTTGAACAGTTTTTGATCAAACACAACCTCAGTTCGACTTATATCTGGACAGATATGGTCAGATGTAATGTATTTTGGATCGCATTCGAGTATAGATATGGTTATATCTAAACAGATACAGTCAGATCTGAACTGTTTCGATGAAATTCAATCACAGATATGGTTTAATCTGAGCGAGCAGATATGGTCCGATCTGAGCCGTCGAAAATCAGATTACACGCCATATATAGTTATATATAGTTATATATGAACATATATAACCAGATCTGCACAGACATGAGAAGTCATATCTGAGAATATCTGACCAGATAAAATTTGATCTGCTGAGATATAATTTGATCTGGTCAGATCTAATTCTTTTTTTCCGGGTATATAATTTCATGTAGCGTTATATATAAAAAGCAAAATTTCCGTACTTATATATGATATCATATATGATTGTATATGATTATATATAATTATACAGGCTATTAAAATATATTTAAATATATATAAAATGTTTCACATACAATTTGACATGATTATATATAAGTTCATATAATTTATAAACAGGGTACAAATTATATATAAGAATTAAGCATTTATCCATGTAAATTATAGTATATGATTATATATAACCATATATAAACTTAAATTCGGATTATCCGATAGATGGCATGCGATAGGATTTATTTCTCGTATTTAAAATTTGACAAACAGTGGTATAAGAACGGTGTGACACGGCAGTATCTCACGCCAAGCAGTGCCAAGTTATATGTAAATCATTTCACTTTTGATTCTAGCTTTTGAAAAAATATACACTTAATTTATCAATGCTTTATTCCTTAATCGAAGTTAACAGAATTCTTTTTTAATATTTATTGACTATATATGATTTGTGACGTGACAAGTTACGTCCGCTGCCCGGACGGGCTCGGTCGAGAGGAGATTCAGGGGTGCTTCCTCGCTCGGAGCGGGGGAGGGCAATTGCGTTACTATTAATTAGTATTTTAGTTTTAAGGGGATTGCCGGTGGTGACCGGATTATAGCTGTAACGGCCGTGAGTCGCCACGAGGGAGCAACAGAAGACGCACTCGAGGCGGCGACCGAGGGACGTGGCCGTCGGTCGGGTCGCGCCCGGACCTCCCCGCAGACGCGAAACGAGGCCGCCGTACGAGATCAGACTCCGAGCTCGACCAGCTCGAGCTCGACCAGAAGTTTGAAACCGAAGGACTCCCCGGGGGACGCCCTGACGTAATGTCATGGAGACCAGGGTACAGCAGTACGGCCCAGGGAACGTGCACAGCCCTGTGGCCGCCACCCTGAAGGGCTGCCGGTGGACGTGGCCATGGCCCGGCTAGCCTGACCCACGTAACGCCGGCCAAATAGTCGCGGCCCGGACAGCCGGACTATTTCGAAAAGGCCGCGCGAGGCGAAGATGGTTCAAGCCGCGCCGCAAGAAAGAGCGGCGCTAGGATCGACGGACACCACGAGTGGCGCGCCGCTGCGCAGGCGCGGGGAACCGGCGCGATCCCGGCGGGCCACCGTCTCCTCACTGTCGTGTCGGACCGAGACGGGGATGCATCCTTCGCCGACCGAGCTGAAGCCGAGGAGGACATCATTTTTCTGTAAGGTCACCATTCTGGCGTCCCCGCGGTGAAGAGGATTCGTTCGCGGCGCTGGCCCCGGCCTGCTTCGCGTGTCTGTTACCTGGGATTATCTTGCGATACCTGCTACCTTGAGAATGAGCGCCCATTACCTTGCGCTCTACCTTGTCGAAGATATCGGATTGGAATCCGCGCCGGGGCTCCGCCGAGAACGAGTCCTCGCGTAAGTAGAGACCACGAAGGCCCTCCCCGAGAAAACAGTCACGGCCGACAGTCGCGTGGCATGTTCATTTGCGGTCAATGAGCGTGATATAGTGGAGTCGCGATCGCGTAGTTCGTGTTGCGAATTCGAGCGGTCACGCGGTAATTTAGTGAATGTGCGTTACGCGAGTGGCAATGTGTATTTGAATGGCACTCGGTATCGCAATTAGAGAGTTGGGTCGTATGTAAATGTAGCAGAGTGCTCGCGTCCGCGAGGACGTCGAAAATTGTGTCTTGCGTTGGGCTGGGCCGTAAGATCGTCGGGATCGGCGCGGGGCCGCGGAATAGCCGGGTTTCGCGAGAAGGCCCGGGATTAGTGTGGCGAGCCGCGGAATCGTCCGCGATTCGGGCTAGATTGTGCTTAGGGATATCCGAGGCGAGGACGATCGTCTGCCGAGGGTTCGGCTAGGCGAGATCGCTCGCCGAAAGGAGATATCGTTGGCGAGGACAACCGCTTGTCGGCAGGGTCGGCACGGCGGGATCGCCCGCCGTTATTGCGTCGCACGGGAATCGCGGGAGCTCGAGTACTCGCGGGTATGCGGGGGTAGATTCGGTATTGCGTTGAGGAGTATTCGTCGAGATTACGTTGTTGCGTTAGAGTTGCGTGAGCGTTCGTCGGTCTTGCGTTTCGGTGAATATTCGTCGGTCTTGCGTTTCTGTAAATATTCGTCGGCCTTGCGTTGTGGCATTGTGATTTGTGTTTGCGTGAGAGGCGGCTCGCCGCGCTTATACTTGCGGGTGTCTTTCTCTACTTCCAACGAGGTCATCTGATTTCACCTGCGTTATTCCCTTGTGATTGCAAATGCTATCCAATATCTTGATTGCAACTATACTTTTCATGATTTTCAAATATATTATTCTTATTTTCATTTATTTATGTGTGATTAATTGCGTAACGCCTCCGCTCCAAATTTCCACGAAAGAAAACTACGCCCTGAGGTATCGCGTAAGGTATTGGTGCTGAGATATTGTATGGTGGTGCGAATAGTTGCGCCTGGCGCCTAATTTATTACGTTTATCTGGCCATTTTCTGCGGGCATCCGCCCGCGTTACCTTTTTGTACCTGGCCATTATCTGCGGGCATTCGCCCGCGTTACCTTTCCGTCTCTCAACCTAGCTTCGCGTTTTGTAAATCCGCGATTGTCCTCCTCCGGATAGCGAGACCGGGGGAAAAAGCGTCGCAGATTATATATATTTAGATATATATAATCTCAATGTATAATCAATGTATAATTTCATTATATGTATGTATGTATCTCTTTATTGCTTGTCCCCGCAGGGTTTGCAAGGCGTTTTTAAGGAACGGTCCCAAACCTTTACAACCAGCTCCTCGCTTATCCACATACATAAAATTTTACAAAATATAACTGGCGTTTTTCAGGGACGTGCCCAACCCTTTACAAAACCTACCCCTTCCTAGTCCGACCTGATCATTACGGCCTTTTACACTCTTTTTCTTCCCTCCCCTCCACGCCCTCTACCTTGATCTCCTCCTCCATTCCTCCCTCTCCTCGCTCCGTCTCCACTCTCTGGCGTCTCCCTCTCCTTCCTCGCGTGACAGACCTTCTCCCTCGCAACAAATTTACACAAATTTCCACATTTTCTTACTGGCGTTTTTCAGGGACGTACCCAACCCTTTACAAAACATACACCTTCCTAACCCGACCTGACCATTGTGGCTTTATACACACTACAATACCTTCCTCCCTTCCACGCATTAAACTCCCCACCCCCTCATTTCCCTCCTTTCCGCCTTACTCCCGTCCGCCACTTCCTCCTCCGACAGGCTCTCTGCACCTTAGCTGGGCTCTCTTCTTTTTATCCGCCTCTCCTGTTGCCTTCTTCGCTTCCTGTCCAGCTCCTCTCCGCATCCCGCCATCTCCTTCTCCTGCTCCCCTTCTGCACACAAAACTTTGTCAACCTCTCCTTACAACCCACTATCTTAACCTCCTCCTTACTCCCTCTCCTTAAAGAAAACCCTCTCTTATTTTACCCAAACAGACCACCAGACCAGCTTTCTCCAGTGATACCCCTTTCGTCTTTAACCACCTCCTCGACATCCCGCCGTAGTGCCACCCTGCTCAGCATCTGATCCCCTGCGCCGTCTCGGTCCCCCTCCACTCACCCCACCATAGCTGCCCTCCTGTTCTTCGCCTCATCCTACCTCACCACCTTCCCTTCCCCCTCTCGCTCGCCAACTCTCTGCAATTGCACTCAGCTCCCTCATCAAACCCTCCGACTCCTCTCCATCTCACCGCTCCCCCCTCTGCCACTTTCTCTTCACCCTCCTGCCCTCTTCTCCACTGCGCCACCTCGTCTTTTTCTCCCCCCTGGTCACCTGATCTCAACCTGAACTCAACCTGAAAACCTCTCGAATGAATGAATGAATGAAGGCTCCTTGACTTCTCGCTCCCTTCCTTCTCTCTTCCCTCCACCTCCTTCTGTGGCCACCTCTCTCCGTCTTCTTGCCATGCGGCGGCCGATCTCTCAGCTCACGCGCGCTCGGCACCTCCTCTCCTTACTCGTTCTCTCCTCCTTCGCTTTCTCACCCCTCCTCATTCTCACGTCCCTCCTCATTCTCACCCTCACCTCCACTCACTCGACTTCCTTTCAGCCTCCTTCACGCCTTCATTTCACCCTCCATCCTCGCTCACCCCCACAACACCCTTCTTCAACACCCAAATCTTCCCCTGCTACTATCCGCGTGTTCCCCCGCCGAGGGCTACGGGGGGGGGGGGCTATAATTTCATTATATATGTACATATATGATTATATATGATTATATCTAATCCAATCAATATTTTATATATAATAAAACCCAGAAAAGCCTAATTTTATTATATATAATTATATGTGGTTATATATAATTATATACGATTATATATCGTACCATTTTTTATATCTAATTATATCTAAAGTCGATTTTATGTAAACATATATGATTATATCTGATCATTTTTTCTCGGGAATCCATTCCGAAAAGTTCTACAATACGTGCCTTGAACACAGAGTAGAAGCAGTAATGCTTGCCATTAAACCGATGAATTCATGGCGATCCCAAATATGACCCTGTCAATTCTTAGGTCTCAATTTGTGTAAACCTGTAAACGGTTGATAACTAGACATACATTGGGGCACGTATTATGGAACTTTTCGGAATGGATTCCGATCGGAATTATTCCATTTTCCCTAAAAAACACAATAGAAATCTAGGAGATAACTAAACAATTCCGATCGGAATCCATTCGGACAAGTTCCATAATACGAGCCCTGTCTTCCCTATAATTATATGAAGAGATAAGTAATAATACTTAAGAGGATCCAGACGGCAGTGTGGTGTAGTGGTAGAGCGCCAGACTCGTAATCTGAGGAACCAGGTTCGAGTCCACTAGAGCCATGTAACATGGAAAGTTTTTTCCGAAAAACTGCGCCCTCCGTGCAAGATAGGCTCTTGTGCGGAGCAAACTGGGCTCCGTCTTTCGGAAAGAGACGTGAAGCCGTTGGTCCAAAGGGTTAAGTGAGAGGAGAAAGGGTAGTATTGGATGAGAATGGAATAAAGGGTTGGGAACGTCCCTACAAAACGCCTTGCAACCCTGAGGGGAGTCAATAAACGTATTTATCTTTTACATCATTTGTTTTTAATAGTAATTAGAAATTTGAAATTACATAATATGATCTGTTAAATTGCTTATTTAAAAGTAAATAGCAATACATTTAACAATAAATAGAAAGAAGTATAATGTTTATATTATATAAGATTCTATTCTGCGTATCTCTTTAGCATAATTTTATTAGTGTTGTGTAAATGTTTTTTTTTTTCATATGGTCACTTCAAATATTTCTAATTATAAGAGTATATAAAAAAATTAAACAATTATTTTATAAAATTGCATATAATCTTCTTAGTAGCGTGCCTAACATTCATTAATTATTTAGGGCAATGAGGCAATGGCTTTTCGTCAATTGGATATTCTCGTTAACTCCAAAAGGCAGAGAACAAAAAAAGGTTTTGAAGGTATTACATGGATTTACTGAACGAGTACGTAAAAATGTTACTTATAATATTATATTTAGACATTATCTACTTTGAAAAATTACAAAAAATATTCCATGCCTCGTATAGAAACGTAAGATAATATTATAAGATAATTCATAAATGTTGACAACATATTGCTAATGCAGTCATTTAAATTATTGATGAAGAAACATTAATGTTGTATTTAGATTATTGCTGAGAGAAAACTTTATCATGATCGCACTAATAATCAATACTTGAAAAGTTTCGGTAATGATACGTCGGCGGAGAGAGATGACGCAGAACCGATAGGATGTACGTAACGTAATCAGTAGCTGTTTTTAAAACATCTTGTCGATGTTTAATATTATAATTTACATTTTACAACTAACTAATATTAGCCAGTTGAAATTTGAAACGTTCCTTTATTCTTCCTACGCTGAAAATGATTTATTCCATTTCTCCTCCCAGACAGCACCATGTCCAAAATCGGAACAAACCGGATAAAACGTCTTTTCAACGTCTTTTAGCCATCTTTTAGTAAGACGTCTAAAAGATGTCTAAAAGACGTCTTTTAGACGTCTTATGTCCCGCTTTTAGACAAGTGTGCTGTATGGGCTTTGGCATAGAGAAACTTCCGAGCGTCATCCACAAAATTTAGTCACATAATTTACGTCACGTAATACCACGGTCGTATACACAGGTCTGGCAACTCCGGTGGTGGGGGGTGACTCACTTATTGAAGCACGGTCGTCCACTAGATCGCAACGACAGCGGCGGCCAGACGGTGAATTACAAAACGCGCCAAATTTAAGTACGGTTATAACGAGACAAATAAAGAACGCGATGCTGACTGGCGGGCAATAAATTCGTTGTACATGCAGGCGAGCACGATAAATATGACCGAGTCTTATTATACCGTGATTTTAAATAACGTTTAGTCGAGTGTCTTTAGCTACGGCATGAGACATTTTGATGATATTGGTGTTCGATTCCGGATGAATCATTCACCAATGAATCATTGATACAATTTTAACATTATTCACTCATGAATAATGTTTAAATTGTATCAGATTTGAAAAAAACACATTTCAGGTTTACATAGTAAAGAAAAAAATACAATATAACATTATTATATAAAGAGCAGTTTATTCATTCGTCAATTTTGACAGCTTTTTTTTACAACAAATTTTTTAGTTAATTATAAGTTTTGTTGATGAGCGTGTTGCCTCATCCTTAACCGAACGTAATAAACTAATGCGAAAGATAGTATGTCAGAAGCGTGCTCTTTGCACGGAAACGTAAAGTCATACGTTGTAATAACGTCATCGAACGTTAAATCAAAAACATCCACATGATATGCATATTTTGCGAAGCATGCTTCTACGTGACGGATGAGATTAAAAAACCTAAGATTGGCGTGAATCAAGCCACCACGAGTTTTTATATCAATCAGTTTCGTTGCCGCGTTCGGTACTGAAGCTCGACTGCAGGAATCAATTTTCACAGCTTTTATACAGGTGTCGCACGAGTTATAAATTTTTAGGACCTGCTTGCACAGATATCCTAAAATTAAAATCGAATGGCTTCAGCAAATTGTTCAAATGCTTGGAATGACAACTTGAGAGCAAAAACATATACAACTACCATAGCAGAGAGTAGAGAGTTTGCCATCACTACTTTTAGGCCCGATTGCTCAATGTAGATTAACTTTAAACTCGGTTTAACTTACTTTTATCCTTTTCTAGTTCGAAGAATTAGAAAAAGATAAAAATCAAATTAAACCGAGTTTAAAGTTAATTTACATTGGTGTAATCGGACCTTAAGTTAATGTACGATTAAGGTAACTTGATACAAGTCCGTCAGTAACGCGACTGTAGTTAAATTTTCGTACAGTTAATTTTCATAATACGGAAAAAAGCCAAAGAACGATAATTAATAATTAAAAGCCGTCACATAATTAATCCGTTAATTGTCCCAAAGTAAAAACCGTTCCAAAATTCGGAATGGGAAAATGCAGCTATATCTCGACTTATCCCCGTCAGATCACCTTAAATGAAGCATGGAAGCGTAACTACTACATACGACTATATATACGACTATATACGATACTATATACTATTGCGCACTCATAGCTAAGACAGTACAATAATAAATGTTAATACGTTTGAAAGTTACCAACGGGTTAGTTACGTGTGAAGCAGCGTACAGAAAGTTAGTTAAAAAAAGAAACCTGTAACATAATATATGATACAGTCAAGAGTGGGAGAAAGGACGTCATCAGGATCAGGGGTATATTCTAATTATGTCGTCGGCATCCCAATTCTCATACTCCAAACTTGCATCCAACTTTTCTTTTATTTGTCGACGATATTTCGCTATATTCGCCTTTCTTTGCAGCTAATTCCCATCTGTTCAACCATTCTAATGAATTTTTCAACATCTGTAAATAACAATAATCAAAATGTCTGGGTAATCAACATATTGATGATCGTGGAGACATTGTCTCGCATGGTAATCGTCCTATGACATTGTGCATTTCTTAACTCCGCGATAATCTGAATTCTTAAGTATTGACATTACTTACCTTAAAGTCTTTAGATAACGGGGTAAGTCCTTCGTTGGGAGATTTACGATTTAGTGCGTCAAACAGAGACTTCAGTTTTTTTGACGTTTATTTTAGGTTCTTTGTAGTAATAATTCTTATCAGAACTTACTCGCAATTGTTTCTTATTATAGAGCCGGTTCCGAGAAGTCTTCATTAGATGTGGCACATCAGAAAATACGAATACTTTACGTTTGCTGTCCAATGGGTGGCTAAACTATGTTTTTGTGTTTTTGATGGAGCCCATGATGCCCAATAACGACCACATCTTTTTATTCGTTGATGCACCGTCAGCAATGACCCCGTGAATTTTAGATCCGCTCTCTTCGAGATACACGATGGCTTTTATCACTAACATGGCGAGTTGCTCCCCTTGAAAAAAATGTGAAGCCGCTATTCCTGGTGTAGTGGCACTTAACCCTTTGCGGCACAGCGGGATAGAATCTATCCCACCTAGATTACCACCATTTTTTCCGTTTTTAAGCCAGTTTTTAATCGATTTTTTCGGGTTTTTTTGTAATTTCAATATTGTAACATGTCAGAGAATCTAAAATTACACGCAATTGGTGAATATTGTCACCGAATTTGTTGATATCAATAAACAAATGCTAAAAAATATCACTTTTTAAGCGAAAAATTCATTATTAGGAAAAGTATTTACCGAATTCATGTATAATATCATACATAGGGGTTTTCGGGGTCGCTGATCACGAATATGACCTCAGATTTTCAAAATTTAAAATGGCGGATCCAATATGGCGGACCGAATTTGTAAAAAGCTTTTTGCTCAAGCTGAAATTTGTTACTCGGGGGTTTTCGGGGTCGCTGATCACAAATATGACCTCAGATTTTCAAAATTTAAAATGGCGGATCTAATATGGCGGACCGAATTCGTAAAAATTTTTACCATAACCACCATTATTTTATGACATTGATCCGCCATATTGGATCCGCCATTTTGAATTTTGAAAATCTGAGGTCATATTCGTGATCAGCGACCCCGAAAACCCCCGAATGACAAATTTCAGTTTGAGCAAAAAACTTTTTACGAATTCGGTCCGTCATATTGGATCCGCCATTTTAAATTTTGAAAATCTGAGGTCATATTCGTGATCAGCGACCCCGAAAACCCCCGAGTGACAAATTTCAGCTTGAGCAAAAAACTTTTTACGAATTCGGTCCGCCATATTGGATCCGCCATTTTGAATTTTGAAAATCTGAGGTCATATTCGTGATCAACGACCCCGAAAACCCCCGAGTAACAAATTTCAACTTGAGCAAGAAAACTTTTTACGAATTCGGTCCGCCATATTGGATCCGCCATTTTGAATTTTGAAAATCTGAGGTTATATTCGTGATTAGCGACCCCGAAAACCCCCGAGTGACAAATTTCAACTTGAGCAAGAAACTTTTTACGAATTCGGTCCGCCATATTGGATCCGCCATTTTGAATTTTGAAAATCTGAAGTTATATTCGTGATCAGCGACCCCGAAAACCCCCGAGTAACAAATTTCAGCTGTTTTCCGTGTAAAGAAAAATGTATGCTTCAAAGGGTTAAAGAAACGTACACTATTTGCGAGAAGCATTTTGAAGCACATTATATTATCAGGAACTACATCAAACATGATGCAATTGATTCCTGCAGTCGAGCTTCAGTACCGAACGCGGCAACGAAACTGATTGATATAAAAACTCGTGGTGGCTTGATTCACGCCAATCTGCAATCTTAGGTTTTTTAATCTCATCCGTCACGTAGAAGCATGCTTCGCAAAATATGCATATCATGTGGATGTTTTTGATTTAACGTTCGATGACGTTATTACAACGTATGACTTTACGTTTCCGTGCAAAGAGCACGCTTCTGACATACTATCTTTCGCATTAGTTTATTACGTTCGGTTAAGGATGAGGCAACACGCTCATCAACAAAACTTATAATTAACTAAAAAATTTGTTGTAAAAAAAAGCTGTCAAAATTGACGAATGAATAAACTGCTCTTTATATAATAATGTTATATTGTATTTTTTTCTTTACTATGTAAACCTGAAATGTGTTTTTTTTCAAATCTGATACAATTTAAACATTATTCATGAGTGAATAATGTTAAAATTGTATCAATGATTCATTGGTGAATGATTCATCCGGAATCGAACACCAATATCATCAAAATGTCTCATGCCGTAGCTAAAGACACTCGACTAAACGTTATTTAAAATCACGGTATAATAAGACTCGGTCATATTTATCGTGCTCGCCTGCATGTACAACGAATTTATTGCCCGCCAGTCAGCATCGCGTTCTTTATTTGTCTCGTTATAACCGTACTTAAATTTGGCGCGTTTTGTAATTCACCGTCTGGCCGCCGCTGTCGTTGCGATCTAGTGGACGACCGTGCTTCAATAAGTGAGTCACCCCCCACCACCGGAGTTGCCAGACCTGTGTATACAACCGTGCGTAATACTTATCAGTATAAAATTATCTTTTTCAAAAAAGGTAAAAAAAGAAGACGCCAAGTACACGCGCAATGTATTTTGTAAATTCAAAAATCCAACCTAAGTGGTAGCTTTAATTTCTCCTTCACAAAATTATTATACAAACAAATTTGTGTTACCTAACTCAACCCAAGTAACATGTATTTTAAAAAAAGATGTGAAATCTTTAAATTGCGCCAATTGCAAAGAGAATATATATATATATATATATTACTTTGAAAAATAATTGTTGTGCAACTACTTAAAAAAAATAAAACCCAAGTG
Source organism: Temnothorax nylanderi (assembly GCF_030848795.1). Taxonomy (NCBI): domain Eukaryota; kingdom Metazoa; phylum Arthropoda; class Insecta; order Hymenoptera; family Formicidae; genus Temnothorax; species Temnothorax nylanderi. The sequence goes on along the minus strand of NW_027249386.1, from coordinate 57,800 downwards.
GTATATATCTTTGTGTTCCCATTCAAGGATCTTCCTATTCCAACCCAAATGATAGTAGTTTTAATTCTCCTTAAAAAAATTATAATGTTACAAAGAATTAAAGAGGTAACAGTACAAAATAAAAATATTTAATTAAAATAAAATAAATAAATTTTTCTTGTAAAAAAACTTGGCACTGCTTTTTTACTCCCGTCGCATTCTTCCCTAAATTATGTTTACTGCTTTTTTATTTAATCAAAAATTGTAGTAGGGGAGACTGGGGCAAACTCGACACAATTTTTTCAAAGGCAATTTTCAACAATTAATTAAAATTTTCAAGCAAATTTAATGGTACACATTTAAAGAGCGTTCCTTCAGGTACAAAATTGCTTAAGGAAATTTTGCTGTACGTCGCTTAGTTTTGCCCCCAGGAAAGGAAAAGTGACGCGAAGACAAATTTTCAAATTGAAAAATGCCGGGGTGAACTCGACACTTTGCCTGATCGACACAATTTAATCTGGAACTTATTTTTTATTGTCTGAAACTAAATATACATTTGTTTATCGTGTATTTAGAAAGTACCAAAATTTGGAATTAAGTAAAACAATAATTGGAAATAATGAGAACAAAAATTGTTGAACATTCAATTATTTTCATCTAAACTCATGTCTGAAAAACAATTTATGCAAGTAAATTCGCGATTATACGTGCGCACACATTTGTCATGGGCCATATAGCTGCATCACAAGCATCGTTTATTATTGGGAGCCAATAAAACAGCGTGTCGACTTTGCCCCGTCGACTTTGTCCCAAACGTCGTTTTTTACTTTTGATACTCAAAAATATAAAAATTTTAAAAATATGCAAAAACTATTATCGGATTCGTATAAAGCATCGAATTTCCCATCAAAATCACTTACCGGTAGATTCGCAAGAGTAAAGCTCGATGAAAGAGTAGACATTTTCGAGAGATCAGAAAAATTACTTTTCACTATCAAAAACGCTTATGTCGCGTTAAAAATTACACTATAACTCAGAAAGTTATCAAATTCCGTTGATAATACTGGCACATAAAGACGCATTTACAGTAGGAAAAGCAAGTTTCTACGATAGATTTAAATTGGCAAAAAGCCTAGTGTCAAGTTTGCCCCGGTGTCAAGTTTGCCCCGGTCTCCCCTACTTTATTAAATTTCGAAGTCTGGCAGCACCAAGTTTTTTTACAAGAAAAATTTATTTATTTTATTTTAATTAAATATTTTTATTTTGTACTGTTACTTCTTTAATTCTTTGTAACATTATAATTTTGTTAAGGAGAATTAAAGCTACTACCACTTGGGTTGGAATAGGAAGACCCTTGAATGGAAACACAAAGATATATACCACTTGAGTTTTATTTTTTTTATAGTAGTTGCACCAACAATTATTTTTCAAAGTAATATATGTATATTCTCTTTGCAATTGGCGCAATTTAAAGATTTTACATCTTCTTTTAAAATACATGCCACTTTGGGTTGAGTTAGGTAACACAAATTTGTTGGTATAATAATTTTGTTAAGGAGAAGTTAAAGCTACCACTTAGGTTGGATTTTTGAATTTACAAAATACATTGCGCGTGTATTTGGCATCTTTTTTTACCTTTTTTGAAAAAGACAATTTTGTACTGATATGACGCATTTTGTAGTGTTAAGAAGGGATCGACAAAGAAATTTTTATTTTTTATTTTTTAATTATTCACGAAATTAGCAATAACAAATTAAATTTTTATTAAATTAGCAAATTAGTAATAGTGACAAAAAATACTTATTGCATAAAAATTAATAATATTATGGTAAAAATAAATTACAGAAAACTTAAAAAATTGGTAATTTGTCAGAGAAAAATTTCTAGTTACGTGAAAGTTAGTATTTATGTAAAAATTAATTAATTTTTTTGCAAATTGGTAATTAATAAAAATAAATTCTTTATTAAAATAATTAATAGTTTGTCAAAAGTGAATTACTACTTATTTGAAAATTAATAATTAGTAGAAAATAATTATTAATTTTTTTAATAATAAATAATTAGTTTTAGGTAAATTACTTATTTTAAAAATTATTAATTGGTTTAATATAAATAATTTAATTTTTGTAGTTAAAAGTGGTTTAAAAAATAATTATGTTAATGTTATATATGTATATGGGGCATTCTACGTCAGAAGAAGACCCCCTCTGTCCAAAAATGGTTTTAACCGAAAAAGCTCTACTTTGGCTTAAAATGTAAGTTATTATGTCTACTTGTAAGTGCAAAGTGGCACCTTTTGAAATTGCAAATGGCGGATCCAATATGGCGGACGATTTAAAAAAATCAAAAAAAGTAACCGAATACGCTTGAAAATTTTTACTCGGGAGTTTTTTGGGTCGTTAAATACGAATTTGACATCAAAGTTTCAAAATTCAAAATAGCGGATCCCAAATGGCGGACATATTCAAAATTTTTCAAACAACGGGCGGATTTGCTTGAAACTTGTTATTTGGGGGTTTTTGGGGTCACTGATTATGAATCCAAAGTCTGACTTTAAAAATTCAAAATGGCGGATCCAATATGGCGGACGAATTTTTTTAAAAACGAACGAATTCGCTTGAAACTCGATCGTTACTCGGGGGTTTTTGGAGTCGCTGATTATGAATGCGAAGTTGAATTTTAAACATTCAAAATGATGGATATAATATGGCGAGTGATTTGTTTAAAACAAATTATACATTGTAGACAAGTGTTGATCCTGCAGAAGCATTAGAATACCTTTTTATAAATAGTTCTTTATTACTGTTTGAGATAAAGCAGTGATGTTTTAATATCCCTGGTACAGCTGGAGCCTTGTCAAATCTTTTTCTCAAGAACTTTTCAATTTTTTCGTGTTCTTTGCGACTATAAACAAACAGTAATAAAGAACTATTTATAAAAAGGTATTCTAATCCTGTTTAATGTACCAGCTCGCGCAGAAGCCAGGTCTAATGATTTGATGAGGGAACTAACACGAAACCAAATAGTGGACTGCTCAGAGATTGTGTATTCGCAAAGAAGTATATAACAATGGAAGAACATATATCGTATAAATAAATAGAATGCAATAAAGTAAGCTGTTTCTTATATAATGCAAAGAAAAAGTAATTAGTCGCAAAGATCCCTTCCGTAATATTTTGTTACGTATCTGTCTCTTAGTAACACTTATTTCAAGAGAATGATTTTTGTGTTGTGTATAACACTGAGTTGAAGATGATACGTATCTCGAATTATCTGATTTTGATATCATGCAGATGTTCAGGAGACTAATTGTTTTGCTTTTATCCAGAAAAGGATCTTAATTATCAAACATGTATAATGAACACAATATATGTCAAGAACACAGAAATAATATAAGATATAAGACGAATAGACTTAATGTGCCAACTCAATTGGTCTCTGATATATAATCTTTTAGAAAACAACACTACTCAGTTTCTCAAGTTAACCAGTAATACAAGAGATAATAATATGATAATTATTATTCTCAATCTCAATGAACAATAGAATATATTCAATGTAAGGCAGTGTTCATTAACAGTGACACGTTAAGTCCGTTCTTAAAGAAAGCAAATATCGCTCAAATCATTATATCTAAATCATACCTTAAAGTAATCGCTAATGAAACGCTCGCCCGAATGTATATGAACTTATCTCTTATCTTCGTTATAAAGAAAACGCTCGTAATAATGTTAAAGAAACGCAAACGACAGATTTGTACTTGAATCGTGTTAAACAATTAATGAAACGCTTGTTTACAAAAAGAAAAGATTGATTTGATCACACTCAAGTATGTAAGGATTAACATAACGTTGTTAATGAAAAGTATTATCGTTACATTTAATGAATCAAATAGAATATTAAAGAAACTTTATCGACGATCGCCTTTTTTACCAAAGAAATAGTTTAGAATTATAGTTACTAAGCTCAGTATTTTCAATAAAGTCTAATGAATCCAGCAGATTTATCTTATCGTCTTTGTAAGCGATGAATGATTCTCTCGCTCTCGGATTATCTGGAACCAATGATCGGAAACGTGATATGACCATGCGGTCGTCTCACAAGGGAACGGTCGGGGGTGTCCGAGACCGATTTGGATGCGCTTTGGATATGTTGTTGAGCATCAAAAAATATTAGACTCGTATTTTTTTTTGCGGCTTATCTCGACGTTTAGGGGTTGAAACAACCCCTCGAAAATAACGGATTTTATAGTTTTTAGCGAATATCTTCGAAAATATAAGGCGTATGAAAAAAAGTTTGGTACAAAAGGTTTATGGCTTTTTGTGCTCTTTACAATGGCGTAATCAGATTTTTCAAATTTGTCACATTTTTTAATTTAACCCCACCCCCACCTATTATTTTTGCCAAATATAACAATTTTTCCAACGCAAATTTAAGAGCGTCAAATGCCAAATACATCCATGTGTATTTTTATTATGATACCATTATTAGATTTTTGGCAAGACGAGATGATATGTGGTATAGGCGTCGCGCTGTAGGTAGGTGTTGCATTATTTCTGTTCAAGTTGCGCCGTACGCTTAAAAATTTCCATTTCAACTCCGGGATGACCGAAAGCGCTGATGCGAAGGCCAGCGCAAGGCTATTTCGAGAGTCCTGGACTAGCAACGGAATGTCGACTCCGACATTATAAATACCGCCGAATTGTATCGGGCGGGCAGTCGCAAATTGGAAAGAGACGGTATCAAACCTAACAAAGACCACTCCATTAATTATAAAGTGCGTATTTATTTATATAATTAAAGTTCGAGACAAATATTTAATTTTAATATCTTTCAGAATGAAGTTTAATCCATACAATGTAATAATGCTACTTTCTGCAACTTTCACTGCTTTCAACTATTCACCAAGTCCGACAACTTCGGAGAAAGAAGAAGTAAAAGAAAACATTGAACGTATACTGCTTGACATACAAAACCAAGAATTTGACGTAGAAGAGGAAGAAACTTTAGGTTTTTATGATATATATGAGATTCCAGAACCGGAAAGAGTTGATTTATTTGAGGAAGATGATGGTAAAGTATATCTTCCGGAGGAAGTTACTTGCAGCTCTGTTGAGGCAACAATATCAAGTGACTATAAAAGGCAAGCTGTGGAATACTGGAGGAGTGGTAAAACAAGGGGAAGATCGCTTGAAGGAGTTAAACGAAGGTACAAAAAAGTTACATCAATACGACAACTAGCACGATGGGAGAGCCAAATTAGTGAAGGTGGTAGTATACGTTCAATGTTTTCTTTTACTTCTTCTTCCTCCGAAGTTGTCGGACTTGGTGAATAGTTGAAAGCAGTGAAAGTTGCAGAAAGTAGCATTATTACATTGTATGGATTAAACTTCATTCTGAAAGATATTAAAATTAAATATTTGTCTCGAACTTTAATTATATAAATAAATACGCACTTTATAATTAATGGAGTGGTCTTTGTTAGGTTTGATACCGTCTCTTTCCAATTTGCGACTGCCCGCCCGATACAATTCGGCGGTATTTATAATGTCGGAGTCGACATTCCGTTGCTAGTCCAGGACTCTCGAAATAGCCTTGCGCTGGCCTTCGCATCAGCGCTTTCGGTCATCCCGGAGTTGAAATGGAAATTTTTAAGCGTACGGCGCAACTTGAACAGAAATAACGCAACACCTACCTACAGCGCGACGCCTATACCACATATCATCTCGTCTTGCCAAAAATCTAATAATGGTATCATAATAAAAATACACATGGATGTATTTGGCATTTGACGCTCTTAAATTTGCGTTGGAAAAATTGTTATATTTGGCAAAAATAATAGGTGGGGGTGGGGTTAAATTAAAAAATGTGACAAATTTGAAAAATCTGATTACGCCATTGTAAAGAGCACAAAAAGCCATAAACCTTTTGTACCAAACTTTTTTTCATACGCCTTATATTTTCGAAGATATTCGCTAAAAACTATAAAATCCGTTATTTTCGAGGGGTTGTTTCAACCCCTAAACGTCGAGATACGCCGCAAAAAAAAAAAAACACGTGTCTAATGTTTTTTGATGCTCAACAACATATTCAAAGCGCATCCAAATCGGGTAGGTTCTAAATCGGGTTTTTTCGACCAATAAACGTCGAGATAAGCCGCAAAAAAAAAATACGAGTCTAATATTTTTTGATGCTCAACAACATATCCAAAGCGCATCCAAATCGGTCTCGGACACCCCCGACCGTTCCCTTGTCAGTGTTAGATCGTCATCTAACGCATTCTCATAAACGATCATTGGTTAAAGCAAAAAAAATTGACTCGTTACCTGATTACTGTCGACGACAGTGCATACAGTCTCATGATTTACGGCCTCGATCAAGATCGAAAGGGCCTTCTCTTGAATGAAAATATTGGTGGTGTTACCAATCTCGCCAGAGCTTTCCAGAACGTTCCAGTAGAAGCTGCGTCGTCGTTTACCGTCTCTCTCTCTTTCTGGTCCTCGTTCAGTAGAATGGTTGATTCTCGATGTAGAATGTAATACGGCCTTTCAGAGGCGTACCGTCCTTGTCGTACAAATATTGATGCTTCAATCTAGTGAATATACGGAATTTACCAAGTGAAACGGTAACTCTTTATGACGCAATAGCTAACTCAACAAACGATCCGTCGCGGTGGACGTACGAAACGAGAGTGATCGCTCGCTGCGCTGCACGAACGGATACGCCCGCTTCCGCATGCGCATTGATACATTTTCTACCGGTCGCGTTGCCCGGGCTGCCACGCGGTCTGCGCCGCGCGCGCAGTGAAGCATCACATTTGAATTGGTAGCGCTCGCTAGCATGGTCGCCATCTATACTCGCTTGCTTTTCGAACTATATTTGAATCTAATATCAACGAATACACAATCTCTGTCCTTGTTCTGATTTTCTTTAAACATCTCCAAAACTCGAGGTACGTGATTATAAATGCATGCTGATTATAAAGAGTAATGCATGCTGAACACGAATCCAGTGTAGATATTTAATATTTCATGGGCGATCAAACCTAAAACTGATTTACCTCAGGGGGTAGACTGTTTAACCCCGGCATTTTTGAGATTTCAATTTTTCCACCGTTGTCGTTTTTGCTCTATACCGGTTAAACAAAGCGACGTAGACAAAAATTTCCTATATAAATTTTGTAGCTAAAGGTTCACTCTTTACAGTGGTATACCACATTTAACTACAATTATTTATTTTGTTGTTAAAAATCGGCACCGAAAAAAAACGGACCGTTTAGCCCCGGTCTCCCCTAGAGCTTTTTCGGTTAAAACCATTTTTGGACAGAGGGGGTCTTCTTCTGACGTAGAATGCCCCATATATATATATATATATGTATATATATATATATATATATGTATATATATATATATATATATGTAATTTCCCTGTGACTAATTATTCATTATTGAAAAAATTAGTAATAATTTTCCACTAATTATTAATTTTCAAATAAGTAGTAGTTTATTTTTGACAAACTATTAATTATTTTAATAATAAACAATTTATTTCTACTAATTACTAATTGGCAAAAAAAATTAATTCATTTTCGCTTAAATACTAATTTTCACTAGTAACTAGACGTTTTTCTCTGACAAATTACTAATTTTTTAAGTAATGCATAATTTACTTCTGCCTAAATATTATTAATTTTTACGTAATTAGTAATTTTTTGTAACTAATAACCAATTTTTTAATTCAATAAAACTTTAAGTAAATATGTAGAATAACGGCACTCTCTGATTCTTTTGAAATTTTCGAATTTTTTGTATTTTGGATAGTAAAAAAGATTCTCAAAAGGAAAATTGTCGCTCATGTTCCGTTTGTTTATAATTAAAGTACCACAATGTCGGTAAGTAAAGAAATAATAATTTATGAATATATATTTGCCTTCTTACTATTAGATCACATGTTATTTACAACTGTATTCAATTATATATTTTAAAAATATAATCTTTGTTAAAGCATAGGATAATAGAAAGTATAAATACAGAGTATTCTCTGCTTTAACCAAAAGCATAAATTGTTGTCTGCTTTAATTGTAATCCTTTAAATCAAAACATTTTTCATAAATAAAGGGCTATGTATTCATATTACCAATTATATCTTGAATTGCAGACAAGGACTATTAAGGTGGTTCAAGCATTTAGGTCAAATGTAGATAGCCCGGAAAATATGATATTAAATGAAAGGTTAACGTTCCTAGAGTGTGTCTGAAAAATTTCAATTTTTTTTACCGCTTGGTTCCGGAGATATATGTCCGTAAACTTTGCCAATTTTACATGGTGATAATAGGGAAAGGAGGGTCAGATCGCACATTTATGGAATACGTTCATACTTCTCGAGTAGATGAACAAATAAAAAACTGTTTAATCGATGCAATAAACATTTCTAAAGATACTGATGCGACACCAAATTGATTGACCGTACCGTATATAAATAAAGCGAAACTTTCGACAAACTTTCGGCAACTTTCGACGTTTCGACACGATCCACGAGAGTCATGGCGGCCGTCTTGAGTGGCTGCTTGGCAACGTCGCACGCGTCAGCTGACGCACAAGACGCGTGTCCTACCATTCTCCCACCGTTGAATGGAGGTTATAAGGATAACATATCTTTTTTGGCAGTTGTATGAATATATTCACTATCGCGGAATTGTAGAAATTGTGACGTATATTTTTTCTATTTTAGTATATTTTATTCTTTACCGGTGTGATCATATTTATGGTTATATCACCAACTCTAGTCAAATTTGTGACTTTGCTCTGATATTTTCAGTTTATAGCAACGGTTAAATGAGAAAACACCTTACGGAATAATTAATTTAAATGTATGCTGATTTTTACATACTAAATCATTCATATTTGTCACTAGTAGGCCAGTCATATTAGACATCGAACCTTCCAATTACTCTTTTCAGGTTGCAACCACCATGAATCGCTTTGATTTAAGGTGCTGTAAGTGGGATTAATTTTGCTTCGCATAATTAATGCGCATTAAAAAGTTATTAACAATATTATCAACAAAAAACGCGATTTTTTTTATTTTTTCTCAAATATCTCGAAAACTAAGCAAGATAGGGTAACTAACTATACGTACCTTTTTTGTAGAGCGTAAAATTATCTACAATAATGATCAGAACAACATTTATCGTCAAGTCAGTCGTTTAGCTTGCACGCGCCGTCAAAGTCCGAGACTCGGATTCCGAAAACCCTCGATTTCATCGTTTTTTTGATGTTGCGTCGGTGATTTTTTTCCGTTATTTAAAATGGAATTAAAAATTCCCAAAAAATCACACATCATCTGAGAACTACAAAGAATACTTTTCAGGGTGTAACCGATTTTTTAGACCCTTTTTCTTTAGTTTGTAGCTATGTAAGCAAAAAATTTTGATTTTTTGGACTACTCTTAGTTTTTCGCTGTTTTCAGGCCTTAGAATTTATTTGAGACAAATTTTATCATATGCATCTTGTTGTGGACGAAATTTGCAACAAAAAAGGACCCTTGTATTTTTGTATAATAATTTTTAAATAAACAATTTGTTAATAAATAAGTAAACATGAGAGAATGTGTTGAAAACGGCTTTGCAATATGGTTCAATAATAATACGAAAAATTACGTAAATTTTAATAAAAAATAATTATTTTAGTGTAAAACAAGCGTTATCCGACCTGTACGCAATATTGGATAACTTTGCGCGTCAATAAAAAAATCAGCGTTTGTCGTACGAAAAAAATACAAGGGTCCTTTTTTGTTGCAAATTTCGTCCACAACAAGATGCATACGATAAAATTCGTCTCAAATAAATTCTAAGGTCTGAAAACAGCGAAAAACTAAGAGTAGTCCAAAAAATCAAAATTTTTTGCTTACATAGCTACAAACTAAAGAAAAAGGGTCTAAAAAATCGGTTATACCCTGAAAAGTATTCTTTGTAGTTCTCAGATGATGTGTGATTTTTTGGGAATTTTTAATTCCATTTTAAATGACTGAAAAAAATCACCGACGCAACATCAAAAAAACGATGAAATCGAGGGTTTTCGAGATCCGAGTCTCGGACTTTGACGGCGCGTGCAAGCTAAACGACTGACTTGACGATAAATGTTGTTCAGATCATTATTGTTGATAATTTTACGCTCTACAAAAAAGGTACGTATTGTTAGTTACCCTATCTTGCTTAGTTTTCGAGATATTTGAGAAAAAATAAAAAAAATTGCGTTTTTTGTTGATAATATTGTTAATAACTTTTTAATGCGCATTAATTATGCGAAGCAAAATTAATCCCACTTACAGCACCTTAAATCAAAGCGATTCATGGTGGTTGCACCCTGAAAAGAGTAATTAGAAGGTTAACCCCCTAAATTACTCTAATATGACTGGCCTATAGTAACAATAGTTGTTTTTGTGACTTCAAATTACTGCTTGAACCACCTTAATTTGTTCTACTGAATACTCGACTGAATATAACCGTGAATCAGATACTATATTGAAGTTGTAAATAACATAATATAATACGATCTAATTGAAGTAAGAAGCGAAATATATATTCATAAATTATTGTTTCAATTATCATTTCCTTGATCATCATGATATTTTAAGTATTAATTAGAAACAAACGGAACATGAGCGACGGTTTTCCTTCTCAGAATCTTTTTTAGTACACAAAATGTACTAAAAAGTAATTAATATACTTCGGAAAAATCTTTATTACGCGATAGTGCCTGTCACGCGCATATAAATACGATAAATTTTTCAGAAAAATAGTGCCTGTCATACGTGCATATAGATACAGTCGATACAGATCACTTTCTCGACACTTTAACTTTTACAACTTTTACAAGACAGCATGTACGTATATACGTATGGGATTTTGGATACACCTTCTTTCTTAAAAATCTCGGCATTAGCTCCCTGCGGTCAATATAATCATGTTGATCACTATCTGTTATCACTTTTTTTCTTGAGGTTATTATCCCTCGGATGAAGAAAATTTAACGTGCCTCATTCCCGGCAATACAATAATACAGCACTATCACTATCTGTCACTATCCATTCTAGGTTATCTAGGTTAAAACTGAGCGCGCTGAACGCAGAACGCACTGTCTGCACTGAGCGCACACGTATGTATATGCTAAAGCCGATCCAGCCACGTAATAAAACGATTATATCAAGTTCTCAAAATCTCGGATACCTACTCGCAACTCGTCGCGTCGCGTAAAGTAAAGATACACGGTCTCGCTTCGCGTGTACTTTGGGGCGAGGACACTACCGTGTTTCTTTTAATATAATATAATAAAAAGATAGAAATGTGTAGATAGTTGTTATTGAATTTTATTGTAAAATATTTTTGAGTGTGTCATATATTTGTCTCCTCTAAAACATGACCACATTTTCGATATTTTGTAAGTCATTTTTAATTGAGATATATTTGTAGACGTGTTGTATAATAAATAAGTTACTTAAAAAAGACAAACTCAGAAGTATCTCTAAGCCAAAAGAAGAAATGGGACAAATTATTTTCAGCGTAGCAAGAATATTTAAAGTGGTCCGGGAGTAGGTTTTTTGTATCAGATCGGTCTTTTTTATGTATTTCGTGTTTGATACTCGCAGACTTCTATGCCAAAGAAGAAATGAGACACATTATTTTTAAAAAATCGTTCCAGGAACGTTCCCAACTTCAACCAGCAGAACCAGCTATAATATTATATAGTTTAAAATTTAAATGTAATTTAAATTCTAAACGTAATCAATGTTACGTAATGAAAACATTATAGAAAAATTAGGTTGTTAAATTGATTACTACATGCTTACATATTTCGATTTAGTACGAAGAAAACGGCTTGCAATGTTGGATCTTCTAATAGCGGCATCTCGCGAAGGTCTTATGACTGATTTAGATGTCAGGGAGGAAGTAGACGTTTTCATGTTTGGGGTACCTATTTTTGTAATTTCTCCTTAACTTTTCTTATTAATTATTTGGTTTATCGATAATATATAATGTTATATTGATACATATGATTATATAGGGTCATGACACTACAGCGATGGGTCTGTGCTTCATTTTTGCACTATTAGCTGAGCATAAGGACATTCAGGTATCTATCGTCAAGTGTGAGTCACCATTCCTAAGCAAGAAAATCAATTAATTCCAAAAGTTATTTATCAAACATGTATCAATGTCTAACTTTTTAAATATTCTTTTAAGTGTATGTATATCTATGTGCGTAACGTACAATTAGCTTGTCTGCATTAACCCATTTACTGCTGCTTTAGACGAGAATATTAGCGCGACGATATCGCCTGTCTGACGCTTTGGACGATCGAGTTAACTCGTTTGTTAAGAAAACTATTCAGACTCTCAGAAGTCAAGTTGTAAGCATTGTAATGTTGCCCTTTGTGTTGTTTCATGCTTTCAAATTTATCACACAGAAAAACAATTTATATAGATTAGTATTTTTTCTTTATGCATTTTTTCCTTTTACTTCTCCTCTTATCTCAAATGTTAATATAAAATAAAATATTAGTTGCTGTTGATTAAACAATCTTGATTTTTGGTCATATTTATAGGCAAATTATGAAGATTTGCTTGACAAACTTGCGGGCCAAGTTAACTCCAAAGCATCTGATGGGCAATATTGTCGCGCAAGTATTCTCGTCTAAAGTAGTTAAAAGGTTATAATAGGTAGCGGTATAATAAAATATGCATACACATACAAGTGGGATCGCGCATAAACACGCGCGTATGCTCGCGCATACGCACACGCATGCCTGCATGACACGTTCTCTCATATATTTTAAAAAATAAATAGATATTCTTCTAAATGTATTTTATATACAGAGCATTTGATGTTTTACAAGCTGTTATCTCTGAAAGTATTGGTTTATTGGTAAATCGTTTCAGATAAAAGTTGGAGGGTTTAAAGAGAGCCAATAGACGATCTTATTAGATTTTGGGTCCGGGGTTCGTATTGGTTCAGCAAAGCCCAAGTTAAATTTTTTAAATAAAAGTCCCTATTTTTTATTTTACCATATTTTATTACTAATTAATTTAAACAACTTTTGTCTGTAATATTTTTTCATTTGCCTAATACTTTTTAAGATATTTAAGGAAAACTTGATCATTTTTTCTTGATAATATTTAGCTTGCAATATCTCGATAATTATTTGTCGGAGAGAAAAGTGGTACAGGACTTTTTGACTTAATTTGGTCTCAATAATATGCTATTGCAGTAGTACCCCAACTTTTTTAAGTACTCATGCATCTCCTTGGATGTCTACATGTCTTGGATGTTTCATGTATACACAAATATTTAAAAATGTTGGAGTACTACTGCAATAGCATATTATTGAGACCAAATTAAGTCAAAAAGTCCTGTACCACTTTTCCTTCCGATAAACAATTATCGAGATATTGTAAGCTAAATATTGAAAAAGTTACCAAGTTTTCCTCAAATGGCGAAACTTCTGAAAACGTCCATGCTCAGATTTAAGTCAAACTTTGTAAATAGGTTTCTTTTAGATAAAAAAGACATATACCAAAAGGATTTTTTACGACTCCAAAGTTTAGCAGTTTTTTTAACATTTTTAACTTGCTGCCTCCACGCATACACTTTCTACGCGAAACGAGGTGCCACATGGGTTTACAACTTTCCACGCGTGGAAAGCCCACGCATTTATTTTGAAGGCACACTATGTGTCTAGTTTAACAATAGTGGAGCCCCCCGCAGGGGTTTTACCTAAATCGGAGCATGGACGTTTTCGGAAGAACAGCCGTAAAATATATAAAAAATAGAGGTTTTTATTTAAAAAATTTAACTTGAGTTCTGCTGGGCCCCACACAGACTCCGGACCTAAAATCTAATAAGATCATCTATCGGCTCTTTAAATCCTCCAACTTTTATCTGAAACATTTTTCCAATAAACCAATACTTTCAGAGATAACAGCTTGTAACACTTTAAGGACGTTCTCCGGCTCCAGTCGTGCTCAACTTGTATTTATGCTTAAAAAGAAAATTTATTTTACTGAAGTTAATTGTTTATATACAAAATATTATATGTAATAACATCTAAAAAATAAGAAGTTAACTTCACGCGTGAGAACTCATGCGGCGTTACCAAGTAACTGACGCCTCAGTTCTGTCACTCTGAACCGAGCGAAAAATTCATCAAATTGCGTACTTTACACAAGTATTTCTCGAAAACGAGTACCGCAAGGGTATTGACACTTATCGCATATTATTTCTATTCTTATGGAGCATCATATACTAGTTTTTCAAAAACATTTAGAAAAAACTTTTTTCACAATTTATTATAATGTCTGTTTCACAATAGCTCGGAATAGGAATCTCATGTTAAAAGTTGATACTTTGAAGCTAAGTATCTCGATTTTTAATACTGCAAGAGGTACTGAAATTTATACCATACATAAAGCATACCTAAATTAACATATATTCACAGTTTCAAGAAAATTTAGAGAAAATCGATTTTCTGGAGAATGTCCTTAAATTTCCCACCCTGTATACATATTTTAAACAAATTAATCGAGAAATTTGTGAAATAAATATTTTTGAAAATTTTCGGGAATTTTTTGTTTTTATATAAAAACATCAGAATAATAACAAGAAACGCCTTTTTAATTAACAAGGATTGTACAGGATCGTGTCAGGAACGAAGTCGATACTGCTTTGCAAAAGAATGGGAAGAAATTTACTATGAAATTATTGCAAGATTTACCATATTTAGAGAGATGTATAAAGGAAGCGTTACGCTTATATCCCAGCATATTTGTTATATCACGAATTCCTGGGGAAGACGTAAAATTACGTATGTATCTAACTAAATTTTTATTGTATGGATGTTTAAATATTACATTATGCAAGATGTCATCAAATGTATGAGTTAAATACGAATTATGAAATGCACACACAATATTCCTATATGTATATTTTAAAGATTTAAAAATTTATGTATTTTTATTGATGAAGTGTATGTATATAATAATCCGAAAATTTTGTATGTAATGTTACATATAATACCACAATATTTTTATAAAATAATGTTAAGCAAATAATACTTAATAAAATTTAGATAATAATTAGGGTTATATTTTTATATTATCGTGCAAGCTATAATTGGCATCCTATGTTGTATTAGATATATATCTAATTTTAAAATTTTAACGTTTTGAATTATTATTTGTAAATTTCATTGTGTAATATACTTTCTAGAATCATATTTGGTACCGGCTGGAACATTACTGCTTCTTAATATTTACGCAGTTCACAGAGATCCCAATTTTTGGCCAAATCCTGAAGTATTTGATCCAGACAGATTCTTGTCTGAGAAGATCCGTAATCGTCATCCTTATTCATATGTACCATTCAGTGCTGGACCACGTAACTGCATCGGTAAACTATGTTATTTTTATACCCTGATATACATATACTTTAAATATTTTGTTACATAAACAGATTATGATACGTACTAAATTATAGGCCAACGATTTGCTATGCTGGAATTGAAGGCAATGGTAGCTTCTCTGATACACAGTTTCTACGTAGAACCCATTGATTATTTAAAAAATCTTCGGATACAGGCCGATTTCGTACTTCGCCCTGCTCATCCACTTCGTGTAAAATTTATCCCTATCTATAAAACAAATGCAAACTTTTGAAGCAAAAACCGATTTAATAAACAATGCAGAAGATAAAGGGAATAAAGCTCCATTTGCCTATAAAACGGATAGCCAATAGCGTCGTACTGTTAACTTTGTACACGTCATTATATCGGTCACAAAATTAAAATATAAATCTATATATATATAATATATATATATATATATATATATATATAGATGTCCTGACTGATTGACTGATTCATCAACGCTCAGTTCAAATCCCTAAACCTATAGAAACATGAAAGGAGTATACTTTTTATGATCTAAGCATCCACTAAGAAGGGATTTTTAGAAATTTGACCCCCAACGGGGTGAAAAGGGATAAAATGTATTTTCACGGATTCCTCGACAGTCAATGCCGTCAAGCTTAAGCTAGTAAAATGTAATTTAAAAAAAAAGTAAAATCTTTAAATCTGCGCCAATTGCAAAGAGAATATACCCACACAGAATTTAATATTTCATAGATATCTATTAAATATCCCCAATGTATATTCATGATATCCACAAGATATCTAATAGATATCCATTAAATATCCAGATGTCCGCCACACGAGATCTAATAGATATTTATTAAATATCCATGGAGATATCCACTAGATATCCATTAAATATCCAGTGGATATTTATATAAATAATTGCACGTTTAGTGGATATTGATTAGATATTTGCGTGGATATTTATTCGATATTTTTTATTTTTATATATGTCCATTATATACAAATAGAACCCCATAAAGCACATAAACGTTGAATCAACATCTCAAAAATATTATTTCTCTAGATTTAAAAGAGGAGCCGGGTCCAAAGACCCGCGGATGTCGCGATTTTGCTTCGCCGGGGACCTGCTTATATTCGCTTCCAACAGAAATTTACTTACGAGTTGGTCTTACCATTATGCGCCGCTTAGCGGCGTCGTTACGAACTAGTAAATATCTGTGGTAGACATGTGGTAGATACTTGGTGAATATGGATATGTGGATGACACGTGGATATTTAATGGATATCCCTGGTGGCTATTTGAGAGATATGGATATGTGGATAACGTGTGGAGAGAGAGATATCATACTATAATATAAAACCCGACTGTTTGTCTGTCTGTCCGCGAACTACTTATTCGTTAATAAACCGAATTTCAAAAACTTGTATATAAAGTAGGGGTAGAATTTTCCGGTGATTGCCATGATGTGTATAATTTTTCGTTACCGATCTTTTTGGAAACCGATTCAGAAACCCAATTTTTCGGGAAATAATTGACCGAATCTTAAAGAATTATATATGAAATAGGGGTAGAAAAAGAACTAAAGAATGTAATAGAATTAGAAAAATTGCTAATAATAAAGGGGTTTCCGATTTCTGTTTAAAAAAATGTACGTGATTGCTCCAATTTCCGCAAATTTTGAAATATCAAGCTGAATTTTTTTTATGGATAATTTTTTGTTGCCGATTTTTTGAAAACCGGTTTCAAAATTTTTCAAATTTTTCGAGAAATAATAAGTATTAATGGACCGATTTTCTTGAAACCAGTGCCAAAATTTTTTTAATTTTTGGAGGATAAGTTTAATTTTTCATTAATGGATAATTTTTTAGAGGATGAAAGCGCGCGAAGCGCAGGCGAAAAAAAGAATAAATGAATTGATATTAAAACAGAAAGGCAGCAAATGTAAAACTAAACCCGGTAGAATTTTTAAACAAAATAGAAAAAAGAAGGAACAAAAAGAAAATAAAATGAAAGAAAGTCAATAATGGGGGGTCAGCGGAAAGTGAAAACGCGCGAGGCGCGAGCAAAAATAAAATTTAAAGACTTCAATATAGGGGATTACATTTTTGAAATATTTGACAATATGCTAATCTGCATCTATAATATTATCTATTATTTATTATTTATTAAAAAAGAATTCGAAGATGTAGATTACAGTTTGAGGAGAAAGAATATCAAATTTGGTGCTCATAATTAATGGGTGAGTTTGGGGAGAGGAGAATAGATTTTGAGTCCGCGCCTCGCGCGGGCTCAAAATCTAGTTTAATAAATATCTTTGGTAGCTATTTTGTGGATATGGATATGTGGATAACACGTGGATATCTAATGGATATCCCTGGTGGCTATTTGAGAGATATGGATATGTGGATAACACGTGGATATTTAATGGATATCCCTGGTGGCTATTTAAGAGATATGGATATGTGGATGACACGTGGATATTTAATGGATATCCCTGGTGGCTATTTGAGAGATATGGATATGTGGATGACACGTGGATATTTAATGGATATCTCTGGTGGCCATTTGAGAGATATGGATATTTTTACATTTAATAGATATCTATTAAATATCCACCATAAATATGGACGTTATATGGATATGTAGATATCCATTGGATATCTATTAAATATTATGTTCTGTGTGGGTATATATTGGGTAATTCTTCAGTTTAGCTACACCAGCACATAAATCGATGAAATTAGGCTTATTCGACGCGTTTTTGCGTAAAACGAAAGAATCTGGCAGAAAAAAGTGTCGCTCTGCCCCGCGAAGCAAGATATTAACAGTTAAAGTTGACCACTATCAGGTTATGAGACCTGTCATATCGACGAGATGTAGCGACTACGAACATGCCCTGTGACCATATGCGCATGCTCAGTGGCCGCACGCGCATGCAAGAAGTCACGTGACAACTGTTTGGTTGGTAAGTCAGAAGTGTAACATAATTCGAAATGATATTCTTTTGACGTATAGATTAGTGACGCGCTTTAAAAGTATTTCAGTGTTTAAAGCGCGTCAACTAACCTATGTAGGTTAGTAACGCGCTTTAAAAGTATTTAAGTGTTTAAAGCGCGTCACTAGTGTGTGTGTGCCCTGCTTTAATGAAAATCACAACTTCTATAAAGCAGGGCATACACACGTGTGTGTGTGCCCTGCTTTAACGAAAATCACAACTTTTATAAAGCAGGGTATATACACGTGTGTGTGTGTGTGTGTGTGTGTGTGTGTGTGTGTGTGACCTGCTTTAACGAAAATCACAACTTCTATAAAGCAGGGCATACACACGTGTGTGTGTGCCCTGCTTTAACGAAAATCACAACTTCTATAAAGCAGGACATACACACGTGTGTGTGTGCCCTGCTTTAACGAAAATCATTAAACAGTTAAATACTTTTAAAGCGCGTTACTAACCTACATAGGTTAGTTGACGCGCTTTAAACACTGAAATACTTTTAAAGCGCGTCACTAATCTATACGCCGAAAGAATATCATTTCGAATTATGTTACACTTCTGACTTACCAACCAAACAGTTGTCACGTGATCTGCTGCATGCGCGTGCGGCCACTGAGCATGCGCATATGGCTGCAGGGCATGTTCATGGTCGCTACATCTCGTCGGTATATGACAGGAATCATAACCTGATTCCTGTCAACTTTAACGATTAATATTTCGCTTCGCGGGGCAGAGCGACACTTTTTTCTGCCAGATTCTTTCGTTTTACGCAAAAACGCGTCGAATAAGCCTAATTTCATCGATTTCTGTGCTGGTGTAGTTAAACTAAAGAATTACCATATATTGTTTTAAAAAATAATTGTTGTGCAACTACTTTTAAAAAATAAAACCCAAGTTGTACATATCTTTGTGTTTCCATTCAAGGATCTTCCTATTCCAACCCAAGTGGTAGTAGCTTTAATTCTCTTTAACAAATTATAATATTACAAAGAATCATTTTAATCACATGAAATTAAAGAGGTAACAGTATAAAATAAAAATATTTAATAAAAACAAAATAAATTTTTCTTGTAAAAAAACTTGGCGCTACTTTTTTACTCCTGTCGCATTCTTCATTGTGCAGAGGCCTTAATAATAGTAACAGTGAAATATTAAAGATGAATAGCGCGCGTGTAGCGTGCGTCTGTGATGTCTATCAATGCGACAATTTAAGTAAGAGAAAATAATGGCACAAATATGCTGTACCTGTAAGAAAGAACTTGGTATAGAGGAAAATATGACTTTTCATCGGTAAATATTCAATGTATATTATATTACATTATAGAATAAAGTTAACCAAAAAAAGAACGTTTTTCCTCTCCGTGAGATTTGCAAGTAAAAATATTTATTCAAAACATTTTCTGCACATGCAAAAGAATATTTAGAAATTTTATTATATGAAAAGAGTAGTAAAATGTCAAAATGTGTTAAAAGGTTTGGAGGTTATAATAACGACGAACCTTGTTATGTGAAAAAAAATTGTAAACTTATTTAGAACAATACAATTATAGATTCTGCTTTACTTAAAATGAAATGTACTGTACTGTGTCTAAAAATGCCTTTTCCAACATATGGATGCGTTAGATTGGATTGTACGCGTAAATATTGCATTGTGTTAGTTGTTATATATTGAAAGCAATCGGAATATACACTTACTAAATATAATTTAAGTAATTATATGGTAATCATTAAATAAAAAAGCAATTATTTGCACGTTTCTGAACATGTTTTATTCATATTAACTTTCTTTCATAAACATATCTTGTATGTATAAACATATAAACATACTTTTTATATAAAAAAAATATTTTATATAAACTATTGGAAGGCAACAACAAATTTAGATTTGGCGCGGTTAAGATATGTGCGAGCGCGCTAGTGTAGCGTGATCTGCTCTCTCTCGTAACATTGAGCACGCACGCTGTACGATACGTATCTCGCTTTGTAAGAAAACGCATTATAAACTGTACGAATATAAGATAAGTCAGGAGTACTTATTTTTCATCGACTAACTAAATAAAGGTCAAGGTATTTAGTAGTACTGCTCATAACTCTCGATTTATTGCGTGTACCATCATATTCCTCGGGCATTTCTAATAGGTTATGGGCCCAGGATACGTGGCATAAAGAGAGGAATAATGGCAGATACACGCTTTACTATCGCAAAGTTGAACAACACAAACTTTCATGTATGGAAGTGCAATGTAGAATTACTACTAATTAAGGAAGATCTGTGGCACACTATCAGCGAGGCAAGACCGACACAGCCGGACGAAAGGTGGCTCAAAGCAGATAGGCAGGCACGTGCTACAATCGGTTTGTTAGTCGAAGATGACCAGTTACGGTATATTAGAGATACGAATAGCGCTAAGGAAGCGTGGACAGCACTGCAAAGTTATCACCAAAAGGCTTCTCTTACAAATCAAGTATTTTTATTTAAGAAAATCTGTAGTATAAAACTTTCAGAGAATGGTGATATGGAGAGTCATTTAAACGCAATGCTCAACTCAGTGGACCAGCTAACAGCCCTCGGAGAAGCGTTAAAGGATAAAATGGTTATTGCTATGTTGCTGTGTAGTCTCCCGGAATCGTACAATACATTAATAACTGCTTTGGAGACGAGGTCAGAAGACGAACTAACTATAGAACTCGTCAAAGGAAAACTTCTCGATGAAGACAGAAGACGGAAGAATGCAAGAGGTCAAGAGGACGAACGAGACGATAGAGCACTTAAGACGCAATCTAAGAAATTTACAAAAGCGACATCAGAGAAGCAGTATGTGAAGAATATTACATGTTTTTTCTGCAGTAAGACAGGTCATTTGAAGAAAGATTGCAGAAATTACATAAAATGGAAAGAAGCAAAAGCAAAGGAGAAGGCGAATCAAGCGGTAAGCAAAGACGATGATGATGCACACATCTGTTTCAGTGTTCAAAGCCAGAACAACAGCGAACGAACATGGTATATTGACTCAGGAGCAACTATAGTCATATGAGCAACATTAAGGATTTCTTTAAGACACTCAATAATAGCACAAATGAGAAAATAAAGCTAGCAAATGGAGATTGTGCAGAAGTACATGGAATAGGAGATGGTTATCTCACCTGCAAAGACAGTAAGAATAAGCAAACTACAGTTATGGTTAAAAATGTTTTATATGTTCCTTTACGCTAGAAGAAAGTTTATTGTCAGTAAGAAGATTAGTAGAGAAGGGTTTTCAAGTAAAGTTTAAAGAGAAGGTATGCAATATAGAAAAAGATGGAGCTATCGTAGCTACTGCAGACTTGGATGGAAACTTGTACAAATTGAGGTTCGGTCATAAAGCTTTAATGATCACAAACAAGCACAAAGAAAATTGCCAGCACACGTGGCATAGAAAACTCGGCCATAGGGATCCAGAAGCAATAAAACTAATGGAAACGAAGGATCTAGTAACAGGTATGAAGATAGTAGACTGCGGTATAAGAGGCGTCTGCGAAACCTGCATAAAGGGAAAAATGACCAGACAACCATTTTCAAAGAAGTCATTCAGCACATCGAAAGAAGTATTAGATTTAATACACACTGACGTTTGCGGTCCCATGCAAACGAAAACACCAGGAAATAAGCGATACGTACTAACTCTTATTGACGACTACAGCAAGTAGTGGTATATCACTACAGTGGTACATCTTATGGAACATAAATCGGAAGCAGCTGAAAGGATTCAAGATTATGTGAAGATCATGAAGACGAAATTCAATAAAGTACCAAAGGTTATTAGGTCTGATCAAGGCAGAGAGTATGTAAATGCAAAACTGAAGGAGTTTCTACAGAAGGAAGGAATTGAGATACAGAACACTGTAGGATATGCACCCGAACAAAACGGTGTGGCGGAAAGAAGAAACAGATATCTTATGGAGATAACGAGAGAGAGAGATGCATGTTAATAGATGCGAACTTACCTAACAAGTACTGGGGTGAAGCAGTATGCACTGCAAACTATCTACAAAACAGGTTGTATACAAAGGCCACAGGTACAACGCCATTTGAAAAGTGGTATAAGAAGAAACCATCGCTACAGCACATACACACATTCGGATCCAAAGTGTATGCTCATACTCCAAAAGAATTAAGAAGAAAGCTCGATGAAAAAGCAAAGGAATATGTCTTCGTAGGTTATGCAGAAAACGCAAAAGGATTTCGCTCGTTGGATAGAAGTACAAACAAGGTAATAATAAGCAGAGATGTCAACTTTCTCGAAGAAAATAGTGAGTCGAGCGAGGTAATGTTCAAAAGGAAACAAACACTAAACAATACGAAAGCTGTATGGGACATAGCAGAAGAAGAAAAAGAAACTAAAGCTAAAGAAGAAAGTAATAATCAAGAAGAAGAGGAAACAACCATAGAGGAGGAGAGCAGGAAGAAGAATAGTCAGGAAGATTCAAAATTACGACGATCACAAAGGGAAAATAAAGGTGTTCCACCAAATAGATTTTGTAATATGGCATATCAGGCATATTGTGTTAAAGATGGAGGAATATTTGAACCAGCTACATATGAAGAAGCAATATCTTCACCTGACAGCGATCAATGGATTAAGGGCATGAATGCGGAATATAATTCGCTCATGGATGCTAATACGTGGACATTAGTGGATAAACCAGAAGGCAAAAACGTTATAGGATGTAAATGGGTTTATAAAGCGAAGACAGATGCTCAAGGATGTATCGTAAGGTATAAGGCAAGGTTGGCCGCACAGGGCTACGCTCAAGAATATGGTCTGGACTATGAGGAGGTATTCGCATCTGTAGCAAGGCAAACTACATTCAGAACACTGTTGGCGGTTGCAAATAAACAAGGGTTGACTGTCCGACACTATGACGTATAGAATGTCTTTTTGAACGGAGACCTGGAGAAAACTATCTATATAGCACAGCCCAAAGAATTTGAGGTAAAAGGTAAAGAACATATGGTATGTAAACTGAACAAAAATATTTATGGTTTAAAACAAGCTGCTAGAGTATGGAATAAAAAATTACATAATATTTTAGAAAAAGAAGGTTTTGTACAAAGTGAAGTTGATTTGTGTTTATATATAAAAGAAATCAATAACGATAAAGTTTATATAATGTTATATGTAGATGATATCTTAATTGCGAGTAATAATATAAAGTATATATCCTATATGTATAAGAAACTAAGTAACTTTTTTGAGTTAACAGATCTCGGCGATATCAGTTACTATTTAGGTATTGAAGTTACAAAAGATAAAGATGGGATTTACAGTATTAGTCAAACAGGTTACATTGAAAAATTACTAAGGACTTATGGAATGGAAGACACAAAGGAATCAAAAATTCCACTCGATGTAGGATATGGAAAGACAAAGGACGATACGGATAAGATTGAAAAGAAGATGTATCAAAGTATTGTAGGAGCTTTAATATATATTGCGACAAATACACGAATAGATATAACTGCGAGCGTCTCAATACTCACAAGGGAACGGTTGGAAGTGTCCTTCACCGATTTGGATGCGCTTTGGATATGTTGTAGATCATCAAAAAATATTAGACACGTATTTTTTTTTAGCGGCGTATCTCGACGTTTAGGGGTTGAACCAACCCCTCGAAAATAACGGATTTTATAGTTTTTTGCGAATATCTTCGAAAATATAAGGCGTAACGACAAAAAATTTGTACGAAATGTTTATGGCTTTTTGTGCTCTTTACAATGGCGTAATCAGATTTTTCAAATTTGTCACATTTTTTAATTTAACCCCACCCCCACCTATTATTTTTGCCAAATATAACAATTTTTCCAACGCAAATTTAAGAGCGTCAAATGCCAAATACATCCTTGTATATTTTTATTATAATACCATTATTAGATTTTTGGCAAGACGAGATGATATGTGGTATAGGCGTCGCGCTGTAGGTAGGTGTTGCGTTATTTGTAAGTGGTGACGTCTGGCAGTGTCCTCGAATCGGATCACGCGGGAGTATTAACGGCGATCGGCCGCGAGGCCTCACGCCACTCTGACACGCTTGGCTCTAGAACACCGTGACCGCCGGGGCACGAAGCCCTCGAGGCACGCGCTCCGCCTAACCGAGTAAGTAAGGAAACGATGAAAGTAGTGGTATTTCACCGGCGATGTTGCCATCTCCCACTTATGCTACCCCGGGAAAAAATGTTTATATACAATTTTATCTAATTATATCATATTATATATAATCATATATAATAAGATCTATTTATGTATTCATTTATATGCAATTTTATCAAAATATTTATAACTCCATATCAAATTATGCAATATTATATTACAATTCTTTTCTGAGTAAATAATTACATGTAATTATATCAAGATATGTATAACTCCACATCGAATTATACAATATTATATTAAAACTCTTTTTTGAGTAAATAATTATATGTAATTATATCAAAATATTTATAACTCCATATCAAATTATGTAAAGTTATATTAAAAGTCTTTTTCGAGTAAATAATTATATGTAATTATATCAAAATATTTATAACTCCATATCAAATTATGCAAAGTTATATTAGAATTTTTTTTCGAGTTGAGATACATCAAATTATATACAACATATATACAAACTTATATATAATTGCGCCAAATTAGATATAATTATATATATATTTTTTAATGTTTGATTGAAATAATAAATAATAAATTCGCGTAAAAATACCATTTTTCTAGTATAGAATAATGTAATTTTATTTTTATATGTATGTGTACATATATATTTTATTGTTCACATAATAGAATTTATTAAATTTGGTGTGTTACAAATATAAAAAAAGATTATATATAATTATATATAATCATATATAAACTTTAAATTTGGATTATCCAATAGATGGCATTCGATAGGATTTGTTTCTCGTATTTAAAATTTGACGAACAGTAGTATAAAAACGGTATCAAGAGACACGGCACTGTCTCAAGCAATGCCAAGTTATAATATATGGAATAAATCATTTCACTTTTGATTCTACATATTTACCACGAAAATGGACCCATTAAAGATTTGATCTAATTGTATCCAAAAATATATAATTATATCTATTCATTTATATATATATGAAGTATGCATAGTTTGATCTAATTACATATAATCATATACAATTTTATCTATTTATATATAATTAGATCAGGTCAAAATCCATGTATAATTATATCTACAAAGTTATATATAATTAGATAAAATTGTATATAAACATTTTTTCCCGGGACACCTCTCATGTCTCCTTACAGTGCCAGACTAGAGTCAAGCTCAACAGGGTCTTCTTTCCCCGCTAATTTTTCCAAGCCCGTTCCCTTGGCAGTAGTTTCGCTAAATAGTAGATAGGGACAGTGGGAATCTCGTTAATCCATTCATGCGCGTCACTATCGCGCGTCATGGCGTCTCCGCGGTGAAGAGGATTCGTTCGAGGCGCTGGCCCCGTCTGTCAGTTACCTTTGGAATATCTGGTGATACCTGTTGAAGAACGAGCGCCCATCGATACCTTGCGCTCTACCTCGAGAAGTCTGGATTAGAATCCGCGAAGGGGCCCCGCCGAGAACGAATCCTCGAGTAAGTAGAGATCAGGTACGCCCTCCTCGGGAACATCGTCACGGCCGACAGTCACGTTGCGTAATCAGTGCGTCGTGTTAAATGTTGTGGAATAATCGAGATATAATCGTGATATATGTTAGAGTCGCGATCGCGCAACTCATATTGCGGATTCGGGCGGTCGCGCGGTAATTTCGGGAAAATACGTTTTGCGAGTGGCAATGTATTGTGGATGGCACTCGGTCTCGTAGTTAAGTCGTAGAGTACTCGGGCCCTCGAGGAAGTCGAGTATTGTGTCGTGCGTTGGGTAAGGCCGTAGAGTCATCGGGATTGGCGCAGTGCCGCGGAATCGCCGGGTTTCGCGAGGAATCTCGGGATTAGTGTGGCTAGCCGCGGAATCGTCCGCGATTCAGGCCATTTCGTGCTTGGGGATATCTGAGGCGAGGACAATCGTCTGCCGTGATTCGGCAAGGCAAGATCGCCCGCCGAAAGTAGGTATCAATTGCGAGGACGACCGCCTGTCGGCAGGGCCGACACGGCGAGATCGCACGCAGCTATTGTCGTACGGAATCGTGGTGGCCCGAGTGCGTGTTGCGTGGTTCATTGTGGTTCGAGCCTTCGGGTGAATGCGTTGTTGCGTTAGAGTCGTGCGTATGTGTGAATATTTGTCGGTATTGCGTTGTTGCGTTAGAGTCGTGTGTATGTGTGAATATTCGTCGGTATTGCGTTGTTGCGTTAGAGTCGTGAGTATGCGGGAATAGTCGTCGGTATTACGCGTTAAACTCGTTGAGCACTTGTGATTTGCGTTGGCGTGAAGGGCGGTTCGCCGTGTGATTTGCCGCTCTCGCCTTTGGCTCGGGTGGCAAACTTCACACTCGTCTGAAAAACGCTGCTTTCTCCCCTTGGTGCACAATATACTGTAGTAGGTGCTTACAACGTGACATTTTATGAGCAAAAAAGATTATATAGTCACTGGCAAGACTGGCAAAGAATTGAGTAAGAGCTGAATAAAAAATTATATTAAATATTCAATATCAAAGAAAAAAGTAACAAGCGTAAGAAACCAATAAAAGTTAACAATAAAAATGCACTTACATGTTCACAAAACGACAGCGTACAACACAGTTCTTTACACTTCAGTCTTATGATCTGAAATGCTTGCTTTTCGGAATTATGACACAAGCAAATGATATTCAAATGCGTGAATTTAGTTGTTGATTTTGTTGTGCCGTAACCGGGATAGTATATTATTGTAGCGGTTAATGTGACGCACGTGTTCGTTCAGATTATGATTTGCGACTGCCCGCCCGATCTTACAATTCGGCGGTATTTATAATGTCGGAGTCGACATTCCGTTGCTAGTCCAGGACTCTCGAAATAGCGTTAACCTCTCGCTGTCAGCGCCTTGCGCTGGCCTTTGCATCAGCGCTTTCGGTCATCCCGGAGTTGAAATGGACATTTTTAAGCGTACGGCGCAACTGAACAGAAATAACGCAACACCTACCTACAGCGCGACGCCTATACCACATATCATCTTGTCTTGCCAAAAATCTAATAATGGTATCATAATAAAAATATACATGGATGTATTTCCCACACAGCACATGATATCATTCGTATATACTGAATTAATACTCAATATACTATAGATGTACAAGATATACTGATAATATCTCTATAATATATTTTGCAGTATATTATTTTACTGATATTTTAAGAATATTCGAAATTTATCAGTAATATTCGGTCTATTTATCGAATATTTTTACGATATGCTAAATTTATCAGAATAGTATATTATTTTATTGATATTTTAACAATATTCGAAATTTATCACGCGGGCGGCAGCGCGAGCTCGCGCGGCAGGAGAGTTCGGCTCGCGCCCGCTACGCGGCGCATCGCCAGTATTCTTTCGCGTAATTAAGATTCAACATCGACTCCTATATCTAGGGCAGCTCGGCAGGGTTTCTCCAGCGTTCTCAAGTTCGCCAGTCAGGACGTGCTCACCAGCAGGGCCTCTGACATAACCCTTTTTGTTTACGAAGTGTGCTCCTCATCCGGGGCCTTCGTTTATACCTGCTTTGCAGGGCATTAAACTTTCTTCGGTAAGAGTCAACAGAGAGCAAAATTCAAAAATTTGTTTGCATTAACGCAACAAAATTATTTGTTTGGTTTGTTAACAAGCAAAATATTTTCTAGTAGATACTGGTAATGTGATCAAAATATTTTTTTAATATACTCACAATATACCAAGAAATATTCTCAGTATATACTGAGTAAGCTTTTAGGGCAGACATTAGAACATCCTCAGTACGTTCTCAAAATATCATAGACGTATTTCGAATATCAACAGGATATACACAATCTACGTTTGTGATATACTGAGAACATTCTCAGGATCTACCTGTGCTGTGTGGGTTGGCATTTGACGCTCTTAAATTTGCGTTGGAAAAATTGTTATATTTGGCAAAAATAATAGGTGGGGGTGGGGTTAAATTAAAAAACGTGACAAATTTGAAAAATCTGATTACGCCATTGTAAAGAGCACAAAAAACCATAAACATTACGTACAAATTTTTTGTCGTTACGCCTTATATTTTCGAAGATATTCGCAAAAAACTATAAAATCCGTTATTTTCGAGGGGTTGTTTCAACCCCTAAACGTCGAGATACGCCGCTAAAAAAAATACGTGTCTATATTTTTTGATGCTCTACAACATATCCAAAGCGCATCCAAATCGGTGAGGGACACTTCCAATCGTTCCCTTGTCAGTAGGAAAATGTGTTTCCAACAGCGTCAGATTTGATTGAAGCAAAAAGGGTAATTAAATACTTAAAAAGTACAAAAGATTTAAAGTTAAAGTTAGGTTCTGTAGAGAAAGAAGGGAAGGATGTTCTAGTTGGTGGATATTCGGATGCCGACTGGGCACAAGATGTAAAAGATAGAAAGTCTAATAGCGGTTATCTGTTTAAGTTTAATGGAAGGACTATAAGTTGGGCTTGTAGAAAACAGACATGCGTAGCGTTATCATCCACCGAAGCGGAATATATTGCTCTCGTGGAGTCATGTCCAAGAAGCGATATAGTTGCGAAATTTACTACAAGATTTTAATGAAGAGCAAATACAGCCTACTGTAATTTTCGAGGATAACCAAAGTTGTATTAAGTTAGTTAATAAGGATAAGTATAGTAAAAGAACAAAACATATAAGTACGAAATATAATTATGTAAAGGATTTAAGCGATACAGGTTTTACTAGATATAAGTATTGTCCAACTAAAAGCATGTGATCGCGGATATTTTAACCAAACCACTGCAGCAAGTTAGATTGAAGTTTTTAAGACAACAAGGTGGATTAGATGGTTAAAAGGAGGTTGTTGTTGAGGAAGAGTATTGGAAGGCAACAACAAATTTAGACTTGGCACGGTTAAGATATGTGCGAGCGCGCTAGCGTAGCGTGATCTGCACCGATCTGCTCTCTCTCGTAACGTTGAGCACGCACGCTGTACGATACGTATCTCGCTTTGTGAGAAAACGCATTATAAACTGTACGAATATAAGATAAGTCAGGAGTACTTATTTGTCATCGACCAACTAAATAAAGGTCAAGGCATTTAGTAGTACTGCACATAACTCTCGATTTATTGCGTGTACCATCATATTCCTCGGGCATTTCTAATATAAACATAAAACATAAAACATAAAACATATAAAACTACTTTTTTAAATGTAAATATTTTATATTAAAAATGTATGTTTTTCTGTAAAAACGCTATTAACGTGGTATTAAAAATTATATATTTAAACTTATATAAGAAATTATTGATTAGCAAATATAACTAATCAATTATGAAAACTTCTTATTCTTTTATATCTGTTACCTGTTACACTGTTTTTAGCTTCGTGGTATAATCTTATGTTAAAATATTTATGCAAAACCTGATGTACTAATTCAGATTTATGAGTATCAAAAACACATGTTATTTGGATAAAATCATCTAAACGACTAAAGATATCACTAGGTAACAAACGTTTTGCGCTATATATAAGGCTATTCATTAAGTTTTTAACTGTAAATAGATTTTTATGTTGCCTAAGAACACGCTCAGCAACTTTACAAATTTTAATAACTGAATCACTAGGAAATAATAATCTTTCCCTATTTTTTATTTTTATTAATAAAGATTTGGTTTTGGGGTTATCCGGGGTTGCGATAGAAAACAATAGACCTCGATTAAGCCTCAAAAGAATGGAATGTTTATTATACCCATACAGCACAAGTAGATACTGAGAATGTTCGAAGGATATCTCAGCAGTAGATTGCGTATATTCTCACAACATTCGAGATACGTACCACGATTTTCTGAGAACATACTCAGAACATTCCTATTTCCGCCCCACCTAGTTTATTAGTATCTACTGAGAATATCCCGCAGTAAATACCAAGAATATCTCAGGTATCAATATAGAACCAAGGATAGAATATGCACGGTATATACTTATTACGTTCGATTAGGGTTAAATAATTGGTACTCTTTTATATTTTATAAATTTATATTTATTTATATGTGCATTGTAAATTATTGTCAATGTATGTACATTATACACTACAAATATTAATACTGACAATTAATACCGCAATAACGCCGAGTTTAATGCTTATGTTACTTCGAGTGTCATACGTGATGAGAGAATTGCTATAGAATAATAGATTACTGCCTGTTTTATGTCACATACGATTTCCTTATAGAATATTGCAGTGCTGTCGAACTTTAAATCACATAGTGATTTGAGTACATCCCATACAGCACATGATATCTTTCGAATGTTCTGTACTCGTACTGTACATATACGTACCGTATATAATATACCTGGAACATTTCTATAACATCTCTAATAGTACATTATTTTTCGTAAATTCTCAGGATGTACTTGTAATATCTCAAAGTAGTACATTATTTTTCGTAAATTCTCAGGATGTACTTGTAATATCTCACAGTAGTACATTATTTTTCGTAAATTCTCGTATACTACTCAGAATATATAAATTAATACGGATCAGAAGATAAAGTGTCCGCTCGCGGTGTGTTGCTTTCACCGACGACGCCGAATCGGCTAAGTCCGAAGGCGGCGTGTTGATGCGCGCGCTAGGCGAGCCGAAGTCGCCCCGATGAGAGTCGATCGGGCACGAAGCCACGAACACGAAGTCGGACGTCGGCGGTCGGACATCTTGTCGAAGTTGTGTCGTGCACGCAAGCGAGAAGCGCGCGAGGACAAGAAACGATCCGTGAGTGCGAGAAACGGCTGTCCATAGTGTCCATGTGCGCGACGGTCTCGTCGACATAACCTTCCGCGGCTTCTTTGGCCCCGTCTTTATTAATTCGGTCATTATTCGCGTATGTGCACGCGAACGAGGAAACGATCCGCGAGTGCGAGAAACGGCTGTCCGTGTGCGCAACGGTCTCGTCGACATAGTCCTTCCGCGGCTTCTTTGGCCCCGTCTTTATTAATTCGGTCATTATTCGCGTATGTGCACGCGAACGAAGAAACGATCCGCGAGTGCGAGAAACGGCTGTCTCCGTTCGACAGCAACGCACGACAGCACGTATACGGAATACGGATACGTGTCTCGTGTGTCGTCCTAAAACGTTGCTCAAACGTTGCGTCAGCCTCTCGCTTTTGCCTTTCGTTCACTTCTACATTCGTAAAGAACGGAAAATATTGGTAAGTTTATTATCATAATTCGTAAATAGTGAATCGAGCGAGAATCGGCACAAATTAATGTCACTGTTATTATATTTTTCAGACTCGACGACCGGTGTTTCCTCCGTTTATCTTACACGGACGTATCTCGTGTGTCGTGCTGAAACGTTGCGTCAGCCTCTCGCTTTTGCCTTTCGTTCACTTCTACATTCATAAAGAACGGAAAATATTGGTAAGTTTATTATCATAATTCGTAAATACCCGCGGAAAAGAGTTAAATATGTTTTAAATATGGTTTATATTAGTCATTTATATGAACGAAATTAAACTCAAATAAAAACCAAATATTAAATATAAAAGTAATTAAATTTAAATATGTTCCAAATTTGGATCGAAATTAAATTTAAATAAGATCTTGCTATTGGATTTAACTTGTCCAGGCGCATATACCCACACAGCACATTATATCATTCGTATATACTGAATTAATACTCAATATACTATAGATGTACAAGATATACTGATAATATCTCTATAATATATTTTGCAGTATATTATTTTACTGATATTTTAAGAATATTCGAAATTTATCAGTAATATTCGGTCTATTTATCGAATATTTTCAGGATATGCTAAATTTATCAGAATAGTATATTATTTTACTGAGATTTTAACAATATTCGAAATTTATCACGCGGGCGGCAGCGCGAGCTCGCGCGGCAGGAGAGTTTGGCTCGCGCCCGTTACGCGGCGCATCGCCAGTATTCTTTCGCGTAATTAAGATTCAACATCGACTCCTATATCTAGGGCAGCTCGGCAGGGTTTCTCCAGCGTTCTCAAGTTTGCCAGTCAGGACGTGCTCACCAGCAGGGCCTCTGACATAACCCTTTTTGTTTACGAAGTGTGCTCCTCATCCGGGGCCTTCGTTTATACCTGCTTTGCAGGGCATTAAACTTTCTTCGGTAAGAGTCGACAGAGAGCAAAATTCAAAAATTTGTTTGCATTAACGCAACAAAATTATTTGTTTGGTTTGTTAACAAGCAAAATATTTTCTAGTAGATACTGGTAATGTGATCAAAATATTTTTTTAATATACTCACAATATACCAAGAAATATTCTCAGTATATACTGAGTAAGCTTTTAGGGCAAACATTAGAACATCCTCAGTACGTTCTCAAAATATCATAGACGTATTTCGAATATCAACAGGATATACACAATCTACGTTTGTGATATACTGAGAACATTCTCAGGATCTACCTGTGCTGTGTGGGTATGGATCATATTAATATTTAATAAGCATCTAACCATCCTGAGTTCAAATTTTATTTGTATTTGAAACAAATAAAATTTTAATTAACACCCAAATTAAATTTTTATTTAATTGAAAGTGTTCCCATTGACCCATCATATATTCATATTTAATCAAAAATTGTGATTCATAAGATTTTAATAAACCTGCGAGTTATGTTAGTCTTGCGTTGTAGTCTGTTAGGTTATAGGTTTATTGTTGAATTTTGTCATTATCAACCACAAATCTGCATGTTTAATTATGTTAATTATTTTATACTGTCTACATCGTACATATATTTTATAATTTCAGTTTTAGTTATGTAGGTCATTGGCTTCCCACATAGCATGCATATCAAAAAGACGTCCAGAAGATATCCCGAAGATATATTTAGGAGATAGGATATCTTCTCGGGATATCTTCGGGACGTCTTTTTGATATGCATGCTATGTGGGTTTTTAATCATTTTAAATATATATGTATCGAAAAACAGGCAAATTATGTATTTTCTGTTAAGACATGGATATTTCATCATTTCGATATCGATTCAAAGCTATTTTGATTTGCCTGTCAAATATATAATAATATTGCCATTATATAGAATGCAATATGAATAAAAAATTATATTGTATTGGCAGACATGGATAATGTAAATATTTTATAATTTGAGCATTATAATAATTGCGTTACAATATTAATTTTTTTAGGCTTCCATTTCCATTAAATAGTTACTTTATAACTGTAAAAGTCACAACAAAATTCCTGTTTGTAATTTGACAATTTTGAAAATTAAAATATTATATAATAGGTACATTTTCAGTACTACATCCGCTCATTTATTAAACAAGAAGTTAAATTAAGCAACTAATTAAATTATTAATATTAAATATTAATACAATAAGAGATATTTGTATTTACATTTATCAAAATAAAAAATAAGTTCAATTATGAAAATAAATATTAATAATTGGACTTATTAAAAATTAAATAATTTGTTCAGATATTGCGCTCGAATTCTTTTCGCGTTTTACAACGCACGATTGTTTCACATTAGATGGCGCGACGCGCGAGTCGCCACTCTCAAAGAGCCCCCGCCTCCTTCCTCACTCGTTAGGTGTCATGGCCGCACTTGCTTGCGTTTCTTCGAACGTGTCGAGTCCGTTATTTCTTTCTTGACGGATTGATCGTTGCGGCGCGTGTTCTGGAGACTAACCGAGCGAGAGTCGGATCACCAGGGAGAGCTCACCGCCAGAAAAGGGAGAGCTGCGGCAGCTAGCGTCCGAGAGGGAGGATCGAGGCGAGGAATCCGGTTCAGCGAGCGGAGTCCTTAAGGAGGTTGGTTAGTTCTCAGTGCGAGGCAGACGGCGCGGCAGGGGGAAAGCATATAGGTTAGATTTTCGTCGCGTGAAATAAACGAATTTTAGCAAATAAATATGTGGAATGCATTTAATTGCTGTTTCTTAAGGTTTAAAAAGAGTTGTTTGTACAATTGAAACCCAAATACGTTATTATCCACATTGAAATGTGGAAATAATAAATGTGGTCCTGTTTTTTTTATTTTTACAATTTCTTGATAACTATAAAGACGAATCATTTCAGTCTTCGAGAAAGTTTTTCCTAAATATGTAAAGAGTTATTTGCACCTATTTTCACTAAATTATTATCATTTTTAATATGCTTTCGAGAGTTACATTACAGGTTAGGTAACATTTTTGCTGTGTCGCCCGTGTATAAGAGAGAGACAAGAGTATAACTTCAATAATTAATTACTCGACAACCATGCAGACGATCAAGAGACACGGTAGTGTCTCGCGCCAAGTATACGCGGAGCGAGGCCGACCGTGACTCTTTTACGCGACGCGACGGGTTGCGAGTACTCGAGATGTTGAGATCTCGATAACGAGTGAACGGATCAAGTTCTAAGTAGGCTTGATCGATAGCTTAGGGTCGAATTAGGGGGGGGGGTTACTCTTATAATATTTCCGTTATGTGCCCTACGAGCGGAGATATTACGATGCAAAGTCTGAAATGGTAAATTTTAATTAAGATACGTCGTCGTCGTCCTACGGTTGCTTTTTTCCTCGATAGATGGCATTTGAGAACATGTCGAGCGTTCCCCCGGGGCCCCTCCATGACAGTGTTGCTACACTGAAAAGAGACAGCATATATACGCGTACTCGCGTATACGTGTGCGCTCGCCGCTCAGTGCGTTCGCGCGGACAGCGCGCTGTCAGGCTGCGGTCCAGTTGACGCTACAAATGCTTCGGAGCATTCTTCTTCTCCTTATTTCTTCATTAAAAGAGAAGATGGACCGCAGCTTCAGTCAGTTATATTATTATATAACCTAGAAATAATGACAGTCGTGACCGTCGCCGCGTGATAATATATATATTATTATATAACCTAGAAATAATGACAGTCGTGACCGTCGCCGCGTGATAGTATATATATATATATATATATATAGTGACGTTGAGTGTGTTAATAAGAATAAGAAGTCGACTGATATACAGGCCAATACTTCATTCTTCGTGCATAGAGATAGAGATTAGTGTGGATATATCGGAGAAGCAGTCTATCAAGAAAAGATAAAATTTCTTAACGGTGTATCTTTGACTCTTGAAATATTCCAATGGCACTGGCAGGACCCGATTTGCCGCAAGTTCCGAATCCTTTGAAATCTATACAGAAATATTTAACAGTCGCGTCGAAGTACGACCAGCGAGATAACGTTGTCAGTTATTGGTGTAAGTACATATATTATTATTTTATACATCGGTAATGACACGGTGAAAAAATGTATTTTCTATTTTTTCTAACTAAGAGAGACAAAGAGTTAATTAAAATTTACGTACAAAAAACAGGTCGCCTGTATGCTCTTCAAACTGAATTGAAATTGTCTACCAAGACATCGGCGGAGACTAATTTTCTACTAAAGTTGATGCACTGGTTGGAAGCAACGAAGAAAGAACTGCATGACAACGAAGCTATTACTAACGATGTGGCCGCTCAATCGCATTTAGAAAATTGGGCCCTAAAGCTCTTTTTATATGCCGATAAGAACGATAGGGCTGCAAATTTTTCCAAGTGTACTACAGAGCTTTTATACCGCTCAGATATTGTACGAAGTGTTGACGTTGAGCGTGGAAGCGGCACAAAATCGGAAGTACGTTCAATGGAAAGCAGCTTATCTCAACAATTGTTTCACAAATGGAGAAACTCCGGTGCCAGGGCCAATAAAAGAAGCAGATGATCATAGTACTCACAAAGCTGAGGAAGATGACGTAAGTATAAATAAATGCATATTTATAATATGTTTATTTTATTTTAATATAATATATACATTAAAAATATTTTAGATATGTTCTTCAGATATTTCCGCCCCTCCGGATACTACTGGCATTGTTGCTGGCCCTTCAAATACCGCCACTGTTGCCGGCCCTTTGCGTACCGCTACTGCTGCCGGATCTTCGCGTACCGCTACTGCTGCCGGCTCTTCGAGTACTGCTGCTGCTGCCGGCCCTTCGAGTGCTGCTGCTGCAGCCAATCCTTCTAGTATCTCCACTGCTGCCGGCCCTTCGAGTACCTCTGTTTCTGTCGGCCCTTTGAGTATTGTCGCTGCTGCTGGCCTGCTGATTCGGGTAAATTACACATATACATAATTGATTATATTTACATATGTATAATTGATGTTATATTTATATTTATTATATTAATGACTTACTTTTTTATTTTAGAACGAAGAGGAAGGGGCACGAAATTTTTCCAAGAATGTACTACAGAGCTTTTATACGTTCAGATATTGTACGATGTGTTGACGCTGTTTGGAGAATTGAGCGTGGGAGCGGCACAAAATCGGAAGTACGCTCAATGGAAAGCAGCTTATCTCAACAATTGTTTCACAAATGGAGAAACTCCGGTGCCAGGGCCAATGAAAGAAGCAGATGATGATAGTACTTCTATTAATGCGTCGAATGACAACGATGGTAAATATTGGGTGCTTATCCTCACAAATTTGTCAAATTCTAATGAACATTTTATGACCATCAGATGAGCCTGAATCAAATGTAAATCCTGGAAATCCTAAGGATAATACTTTGCTAGACATTCCGTCTGTTCCTGCAAATCTCCCAACTACAAGAACGCAGTGGTTTGAATCAGAAGATGATGAGTATAAAACAGAAAGTAAGTCCTGTAATGTAAATTGATATATTCGCAAATGAGATAAAATGAATAAGTCTGGGAACACAAAAATGTGAAAAATAATCATTTTATTTCGAACACAATACAATTTTGTAGGTGGTGCCAAGTTGACGGTTGAACAAATTAGCAAGGTTCAAAAAATGATCAAATGGGCAAGCAGTGCATTGGATTATGATGATGTAGCTACTTCTGTAATGAATCTTCGGAAAGCTCTGCATCTTTTAACTACTGGTCAAGAATCCGCATAGATGAAATGGATAGAAAATGCGTTCAGTAATGTCTTACTTATAATTAATTATGTTGAATTTGATGCTTGTATCGCGCCCAGTAAAAGATATTTTACTAATATTTCACAACTCTTGGGTACAAATAATAGAAGATGAATAAGAGGCATGGTTACAATTAGCTAGTCAAATCAACCTCTGCATATGGTGCACTTAAATAAAAATAGAAATTGTTGCAGTATTTTCCAGATTGTAACTATTGTTGTCCAAGATGAAAGATGTATAGTTAGAGTTTTATTATATTTATTGAAACTACTTTAAGAGTATTAATATTCATTTTAATAAAAGCTTTAGCATCGCTATTTTGTTTTCTTATTATTAATAAGACATTTTTGCGAGAAATCATTGTTATATTACTAAATAAATAATGAAAAATGAACATTTAAATGGTACAAATTAGTTATTTTGGAATTGAATATAATTGCTTTTACAAGCTTTAGGATTTAATAATCATGGCATTGATATATGATTGTCTTAACTGTTATATAAATAGAGAGAGATAATTTCTTTGACCCAGAGAATATCATCGTTTCCTTCCTTCCTACATATTACAAAGTTTTTGTATTGCACATCGAATCTTTATATATAAAAAGAATCCAGAAATATATCAAGAGACACGGTAGTGTCTCGCGCCAAGTACACACGAAGCGAAACGCATTGTGATGACTCTTTTGCGCGAACGCACGAGTTTTACGATTTTAGATCCACACACACTTTTTGTATTGTAAAACCGGTTTTAGTTTTTCACTGGATCTAACGAATTGTCATAACTATAAACGTAAAACGTAAATATAAGCTGAAGAACCAATCAGTATATTGCTTTAACTTTATGTATTCTAGAAGACGATAGAAATGATAATACAGTTGGCCATAAGCAGAAGTAAGTACGATTTCAACCGGTGACAATCTTAAGCATCGTCTACAATGGCAGCAGGAGTATACATACAGTAAGACGTAAGCAGTAATAATATAACTTATTGACTAATGGGATTTTTACAATTCAAGAATAATTGACTGTGGTTGGTCAATAGCTTACTGCTTAAGTCTTGCTGCATACTCCTGCTGCCATTGTAGACGACGCTTTAGTGCTGGTCTACAACCTTACTTTAAAAAAAATTTAAGCTCTAAGCCGTAAGAAATTGACCAATCACAATAGAATGTGAAGAGAATATTCGACCGTGATTGGTCAATTTCTTACGACGTAGAGCTTAAATACCCTTTAAAGCAAGGTTGTAGACCAGCACTTATCTTACTTACTTCTGTTTACGGCTCATTTCTATCGTCTTCTAGAATACATAAAGTTAAAGCAATAACAATATACTGATTGGTTCTTCAGCTTATATGTTTACGTTTTATGTTTATTTATGGTTATTATGGCAATTCGTGTGCGAAAGTCTTTAGGCCGGTATTCATAGTCGCTTTTTATTTTAAGACCGTCTTAAGTAATGTCTTAAGATGCTAATACGGCTTTGTGATTGGTTAATGACATCTTAAGATTGTAATTACTTAAGACGGTCGTAAATATAAGATCTGACTATGAATACCGGCCTTAGATCCAGTGAAGAACTAAAGGCAAGAACCAATCATATTACAGAATTACTGAGCGCTCACTGGTCTGTTTTGTCTGCTGAACGCGCCCAATGTTACCATTTTACCAATGTTACCATCTTATAAAATGTTTCTGATCAACCAATCAATCTATGCACCACAAAAGCGAAGGCGCCACAACACAAAAATTGCGTTTCGCAATTGTTGATGCCGTTGGGTGTAGATGGTTGTTTTGTTGCTGTTAGTCGTGTCGTGATTAGTTATTTTATAATAATCGTGGAATCCAGCCCGGATCGAGTTCGCGAAGGAAGCAGAGAGACACGTAAGTGCTTAAGTCTATTGTAGTTGAAGTTACCGCGTATGACAGCAGTTTTTCCATATATCGTTGACTCTTTCAGTTAACGACGGTGACTATATACAGGCTGTGATCAAGATTGATCGTACTTTGACGGAAAATATCTCCAGAGTTCTTTATCCTAACGATAATTTCTTCGAGGGCAAAGAGCTTAGGTTGAAGCAGAGACAAATGTAAGAGTTTCCGCACAAGACTTGTGTGATAGCGTAGCATGGTTATAACGTAACATGGGTCAACGCACAAGAAACGTATCGGTTACGGCGTTATATGCTTATAATAAATGCCTCGGATCGAGATTGATTCTCTCATGCAGTCTCACGTATAACGCCGTAACCGATACGTTTCTTATGCGTTGACACTGCACGTTACGTTACGCTACGTTACTATACGAGAGTCTTGTGCAAAGGCTCTAAGTCGTAAAAGACTATGTATGTACCACGCGGTCATTAATGCCTTCGCACCTGAATCTGAGATTTCTATAGTGCATGTAACGTGCACTATAGAATTGCACTATCTCAGATGAAAAGGCATTAACGACCGCGTACAATAGCTTGTCACGACTTTCGTTTTTCTCTGTTATTTAGTCATTGTTGCTCATCGTATCGTCGCTCGTCGCATCGTCGCTTGTCGCTCGTCGCATCGTCGCAACATCGCTCGTCGCATCGCTGGAAACATGATTTCTGGAAACGTCTCGAAAACGATTCACGAAGCTGAAGAAGATGACGTAAGTTTAAATGCATATATATTTATAACATGTTTATTTTATTTAATTTTTAATTTTATTAATATATACATTAAAAATATTTTTTTAGATTGATATGGCAGACATGGAACTTTTGTTTCAAGATTCCTCAGACATGTCCGTCCCTCCGGTCACTACTGGCTGTTCAAATACCGCAACTGTTGCCGGTCCTTCGCGTACCGCTACTGCTGCTGGCTCTTCGAGTACTGCTGCTGCTGCCGGCCCTTCGAGTTTCGTCGCTGTTGCCGGCCCTTCGAGTGCTGCCGCTGTAGCCAATCCTATTATCCCTGCTGGTGCCGGCCCTTCGAGTGCTGCTGCTGCAGCAGCCAATCCTTCTAGTATCCCTGCTGTTGCCGGTCCTTCGAGTATCCCCACCGCTGCCGGCCCTTCGAGTATCGCCGCTGTTGCCGGCCCTTCGAGTATCGCCGCTGCTGCCGGCCGTTCGAGTATCGCCGCTGCTGCCGGCCCTTCGAGTAACGCCGCTGCTGCTGGCCTCGCTGATTTAGGTAAATTACACATATATAATTGATTATATTTACACATGTATAATTAACGTTATATTTATATTTATTTATATTGATAACTTACTTTTTTTATTATAGCACGAAGAGGAAGGGGCACAAAAGCCGGGAAAAATCGAAAAGCAAGAACCTTCTTTCAGTTTCTATTTAATATGAGTGATACATACAGTAGGCATTATTACGGAAGAGGAAGAGGAAGAGGAAGAGGAGATGTAGGAAGAGGAAGAGGCAGAGGACAAAGGCAAGGAAATTAAGTAGGCAGCATATACATACAAGGTACTTATATGCAAGATATACACTGAAAAAAAAAATTAGATTCAAGAAAATATTTATTCAGATAGTAAAAAAAACTCATAAACTATTTTTATTGCTTATCCCCGCAGGGTTTGCAAGTCGCTTTTATAAGGGACGTTACCCAAACCTTTACACTACTACCCTTTCTCCTCTCACTTTAACCCTTTGGACCAACGGCTTAACGTCTCTAATATAATCACATATTTATTTAGATTTAAGTAAAGATATCTAATTCTACATAAATATGTGACTTTATTAAGTAAATAAACCATTGGTACTATCTGAATAAATATTTTCTTGGATCTAAATTCAAAAACTTATTGTGACACACGCAACTTTTCTATTTCAGATTGGAGAACTGCTCGTATCGATACTTCTTCGCAGTATCTTCCCATATTATTTCCGCTTTACTTCCGCTGCGAGGCACATATATTTTGATCCGTCTTCGCACCTTTATGATAATGTCTATTCGTATCCGCGCGGTTCGATCCAAGTTTTATTTTATTACGGTTCAGAGCGCTAAAAATAATTTGAGTTTTTTTTAGTACGTTTTAGTTTTAGTACGTTAGTACGTTGAGTTTTTTTTAGTAGATTTTATGTAATTGAGGCGGTCTACACAAATGTGAGAGGATTACTTTGTAATCGAAAGAAGTATAAGCTCGAAAGCTTCGTTTATAGATCAAATGAATTGATTTAGAGAAATGGAAAACCACGCGCTTCCCATTCTTTTTTTGTAGATCTTTTTCATTCTACGTTTTATGCGCAACTCCAATTCCCAGGTGTAATTGTATTAATAA
The DNA here is from genome assembly GCF_030848795.1 of Temnothorax nylanderi. Classification (NCBI taxonomy): domain Eukaryota; kingdom Metazoa; phylum Arthropoda; class Insecta; order Hymenoptera; family Formicidae; genus Temnothorax; species Temnothorax nylanderi. Next base: position 16,052 of record NW_027249386.1, on the reverse strand, counting down.
ACTTATGACACTCATTATCTTTAGTTTATATGCTGTTTGTACGGATTCGTGTAAGTTTTATAATAAAAAAAAACTATAAAAAAACAACATGGTCTCGTGTGTAAAGTTTATTTAGAAAATAAGATAGAAAATAAGACGTATATGAAATTAAGAAAATAATAAATAATCATAATAGGGGAGACCGGGGCTAAGCCGACAACGGGGCAAACTTGACACTAGGCTTTTTGCCAATTTAAATCTATCGTAGAAACTTGCCTTTCCTACTGTAAATGCGTCTTTATGTGCCAGTATTATCAACGGAATTTGGTAACATTCTGAGTTATAGTGTAATTTTTAACGCGACATAAGCGTTTTTGATAGTAAAAAGTAATTTTTCTGATCTCTCGAAAATGTCTACTCTTTCATCGAGCTTTACTCTTGCGAATCTACCGGTAAGTGATTTTGATGGGAAATTTGATGCTCTATATGAATCCGATAATCGTTTTTGGATATTTTCAAAATTTTCATGTTTTTGAAGTGACAAAAGTGAAAAACGACGTCCGGGGCAAAGTCAACACCACGCCGTTTCGTCGGCTCCCAGTAACAAACGATGCTTGTCATGCAGCCGTATGGCTCATGACAAATGTATGCGCACGTCCGATCGCGAGTTTACCTGCATTAATTGTTTTTCAGACATGAGTTTAGATGAAGATAATTGAAAGTTCAACAATTTTTGTTCTCATTATTTCAAATGATTGTTCTAGCTACTTTATTCCGAATTTTTGTACTTTTTAAATACACAATAAACAATGTATTTTCATTTTCAGACAGTAAAAAATAAGTTCCAGATCAAATTGTGTCGATCAGACAAAGTGTTGAGTTTGCCCCGGCGGGGTGTCGAGTTTGCCCCGGCATTTTTCAATTCGAAAATTTGTCTTCGCGTCACTTTTTCTTTCCTGGCGGCAAAACAAAGCGACGTACAGCAAAACTTCCTGAATCAATTTTGTACCTGAAGAAACACTCTTTAAATATGTACCATTGAATTTGCCTAAAAATTTTAATTAAATATTAAAAATTGCCTTTGAAAAAATAGTGTCGGCTTAGCCCCGGTCTCCCCTATGTGCATAGTTATTCATAATAATAAAATGTTATTTCATCCTAATTAGTTATTTTATCCTAATTTATTATAGTTCGTAGATATGTCAATGTGTGGTTGCACGTGTAAATGTGTATTAAAAAGCATTAATTTTCCATGTCATGTTTATGATGACCATCAAAAATAGAGTCAGATAGCTGTATTATCGATTCGGTAAAGTTTTATGCTGTAGGAGGTCACTGATATTATCGACTGATTGATATGTCTGATGATTCATAAACAGTGCATTGAGAGACTCTTTGTGATACAGTGCATTGATCCGCTTTCTCAGTACAAATTGTAATGCGCTCGACGTTGCTTGACTTCGGTAATTGAACGGGACTAGCGGCGTCGCGGCGATCCTCTGGCACATACGTACACAGAGTAAGTTATAGTATTATATTGTTACATGCACATATTGTAATTATTCTTCTTATATTACACGCACGCACACGCGCGCGCGCGCGCGCGGATACATACACACACACACACACACACACACACACACACACACATTTGCGTCTCTGCGATATGTAACAGGCAATATGAGCATCGAGCTCCGTTGTCTATTTGGCTTGTTCGTTCGTTTCGTGTTTTATTGTAACCTGCAAAGATATAAGTTAGAAAATTTCATTTTAATAATAAGTGTTAGAATGGAGTAATTATTGTATTATATTGTTACATGCACATAATTATTCTTATATTACACGCACGCACACGCGCGCGCACACGCACACACACACACACACACACACACACACACACACACACACACATTTGCGTCTCTGCGATATGTGACAGGCAATATGAGCATCGAGCTCCGTTGTCTATTTGGCTTGTTCGTTCGTTTCGTGTTTTATCGTAACCTGCAAAGATATTAATAAGTTATAAAATTTCATTTTAATAATAAGTGTTAGAATGGAGTAAAGCAATTGCTATATGGGACCAGAAGTGGTACTGCTTGCGTTCATGCGATTGGCTGCTTACGACTAATGTAAAACGACCTTTAAGGATTTTAAAAATATTGATTTTGCAACATTTTATATGATACATATATATTATATGATTATAACATTTGTATCATATAACGTTTTATATGATTATTCACGAAATTAGCAATAACAAAATAAATTTTGGTAAATATGTTGTATAATAACGGCATCCTCTCAGATTTCTTTGAAACTTTCAAATATTTGAAAAATGTTTTGGGATAAAAATTTAAAGGATCACAATTAAAACAGATAACAGTGCTTTTGGTTAAAGCCTCGGTTAAAGCAGAGAATACTCTGCATTTATGCTTTCTACTATTCTCTGCTTTAACAAAGATTATAGTTTTAAAATTTATAATTGAATGAAGTTGTAAATAACATATGATCTAATAATAAGAAGCAAAATATATATCCATAATTATTATTTCTTTATACTTATCGACATCGTGATATTTTAAGTATTAATTATAAACAAACAAAATGAGCGACAATTTTCTTTCCGAGAATCTTTTTTTACCCAAAATACACAAAAATGCTGTTATATTACATATTTACCTACATTTGTATTGAATTATCAAATAAGTAATTAGTCGCAAACAATTATTAATTACGTAAAAATTAATAATATTTTCAAATCCCTCAAACAAAATTAGTCTATCTGTAATAGTTTAAAAGATATACGCAAAAAAAGATCTATATACTACTGATATAAGAGTAAAGTATCAGTCAGTTAAAATACAGAAAGCGAAATAATTCTTGTCTTAAAATGTTTTTCGATTAATGTGTTCTGGAAATATGCACAATGAAATTTTCGTGCTCATCCCCTTCGACTGACCCAAACGTGAGCACCCCATACGTATGTACAAGAGTAAAGTATCAGTTAAAATACAGATAGCGAATTGGTTTTAGTCTTAAAATGTTCCTCAATTTATGTGCTCCCGAAATATGCATAATGAGATTTTTGTGCTCATCCCCTTCAGCCGATCGAACGTGAGCACCCCATACGTACAAGAGTAAAGTACTAGTTAAAATACAGATAGCGAATTGGTTTTAATCTTAAAATGTTGCTCAATTTATGTGCTTTTAAAATACGCACAATGAGATTTCCGTGCTCATGCCGTTCGGGCAATCCAAACGTGAGTACCTCATACGTACAAGAGTAAAGTACCAGTTAAAATACAGATAGCAAATTGGTTTTAGTCTTAAAATGTTCTTCAATTTATGTGCTTTCGAAATGTACAGAGTAAGATTTTTGTGCTCATCTCCTTCGGTCGACAAACCTTTCTGAAAGTGAGCACCACTATATACTTACAAGTGTAAAGTGCTTACTAACATAACGATTCGTTTCTAGCCTATTGATTATAAGCTGAAAATTTATGTGCTTTTAAAATATTCTTGATTGGATTTTGACGAGATTATTGTATAAATATAATGGCTATTCGAAATAAATCATAAGACAATTATATTATTAAAGTGTTAGTATTTATAGTGTGATATATATTATGGAATATTGTATCTTTATAAAATTAGAGGTTGTTATAAATGTAAATAGATATGTCCTTTAATATGTAATATGTTTATTGCGTTTTATGTTGTACATAATAAGTATAGCTTGAAGTTTTATGAGATTAATGAGTATTATAAACATAAATGTTTCCTTTATGTATGTGAACATAGTTTTGTCCATGTCATCATGCTCATCCTCGTCCAGGCCCACGACCGCGTCTGAAGGAGATGAGCACAAAAATCTTATTCTGTACATTTTGAAAGCACATAAATTGAGCAACATTTTAAGACTAAAACCAATTTGCTATCTATATTTTAACTGGTACTACTTTACTCTTGTAAGTTGGTTGGTGTTCACTTACAGGAAGGTTTGTCGGCCGAAGGAAATGAGCAAAAAAATTTCATTGTGCATATTTTGAAAGCACATAAATTGAGGAATATTTTAAGACTAAAACCAATTTGTTATCTGTATTTTAACTGACACTTTACTTTTGTACGTATGGGATGCTCGCGTTCGGGTCAGTCGAAGGGGATAAGTACGAAAATTTCATTGTGCATATTTTGAGAATACATTAATCGAGGAACATTTTAAGACAAGAATTATTTCGCTTTCTGTATTTTAACTGATATATCTTTTAAACAATTAGAGATAGACTAATTTTATTTGAGGCATTTGGATACGTAATTTTAATGAGTGGGGGTACTAGCTTACGTTAAGCCAGCACCTCCACTTTTAATTGCAATTTCCCGTAAAACCACTCGAGCACAAAAATCGTGAATAGAACACATAATTAGCATATAAAGAGCACTTAATTTCTGCATATGTGTTATTTCGGTTTTTTGTGGAAGGGGGGGGGGGTGCTAACTTAATAGACATGATAATTTGTCCGAGAAAAATTTCTATTGGACATTTTATTAAGTAGAAATAAATTCTTTATTATTAAAATATTAATAATTATATAGTCTCAGATATAGTCTCAGATAAATTACTTATGTCTTTTGATTTTAAAAGTTATTAATTAGTTTAATATAAATAATTTAATTATTGCATTTAAAAAAATAATGGTTTAAAAAAATAATTATATATATGTTAATGTTATATGTATGGGAGACCGGGGCTAAACCGTCTGTTTTTTTTCGGTGCCGATTTTTAACAACAAAATAAATAATTGTAGTTAAATGTGGTATACCACTGTAGAGAGTGAACCTTTAGCTACAAAATTTATATAGGAAATTTTTGTCTACGTCGCTTTGTTTAACCGGTATAGAGCAAAAACGACAACGGTAGAAAAATTGAAATCTCAAAAATGCCGGGGTTAAACCGTCTACCCCCCGGGGTAAATCAGTTTCAGGTTTGATCGCCCATGAAATATTAGACATCTACACTGGATTCATGTTCAGCATCCATTACTCTTTATAATCAGCATGCATTTATAATCACGTACCTCGAGATTTGGAGAGCAAATATTATTGCAGATATTACAAAATTTCCACGCGCAGAAAATTTCACTTTTCACCACGAAAACACGTTTGCCCTCGTAAAAATTAAAAATCATAACACGGCAGGTAACCTGCCGAAACTCCGTTGGTCACATGGGTACCATAAGCAGCATTTACAATGTTAATAGCGAATTCGCACAATATACAGGTTCCGAGATATTTGATTAGACGGATTTACCCCGTAGACGTTTTAGCCTCGGTCTCCCCTATATATTGTATATAGATATATTTCTTAATCCGCTTCCGTTCTTAAACGTTTTAAAGATTACGCTTTTCTAAATATTCTAATTATTTAAATAAGCGTGTTAGAAGCATGTATTTCAATTGCAGCTTGCTTTTCGAACAAACGGATTGGCGAAAGATTCTTTCATCGACGATTATTTATCGGTGTTTTTCAACCACCCGTTTGTATTGTTTTCTCAGACTAAATCTGTTGTGAGTAATGTATTACTTTTTTTTACGTTTTACCTCAAGTGATTCGAGTTTATAGTTATTTAATGTTTCACGTGCACAACATAGTCAAGCAGAACGGAGACGAGTGTTGTATTATCTGTATGTATATTAGTCAATACAAAAATATTTTATTTAAAATTAGCTCAAATATTTTAAAACATCCGACTAAAGCAGCTCCTAGATAATGAATATTATTGCACAATCTAGAGATATTGTACAATATAATTGTACAATAATATTGATCGTCTAGGAGCCGTTTAACGTAACGCGAATCACTTGGTTATATTATGTATAAACATATTGTATATTGCATAAATATATTTTATTCTTTTACAGATTGCTTCAAGAACGTAGAGGGGGGAGAGAATACTATATATATATATATATATATATATCGGCTGCTCATTAGCGCTGAACGGCTGCTATATAGCGCTGTTGGCTGCTATTAGCGCTAAATTTTGGTATATTGACCTTTCATTGGCATTATATAAGGTTGCCATAGCGCTGTCAAATATCGGCTGCTATTAACGGTCAAATTTAATTTTCAAGATTAATCCAATTATATATACGTAATAAAAAAATCAATTTATAGGAGAATATAATCACTTTTTGACAGGCAACATGTCTGTGCATACAAAGAAACATATAACCTTGATGCCTGAAGAGAGAGATATAATTGTCCAGGGCGAATGGCTGACAGACATACATATGGATCATTTCCATCGATTTGTACAAAGTTGTTCAGATTATAGACCTGTCGGAACATGGCGAGTACAATTGCCTGAAATGATTCAACCTATACCACAAGATAGAAAACATATACAAATATTGCACAGTAGATCAGCTCCATTAAATTGTACAGATCCAAATCTTATAGATAGAAATGGACATTGGGTATGTAGTTATTACGATACAAAAAAAATATATATCTATGATTCACAAAATAAAAAAGAATTGCACGAACATCATGAGGTATTCTTGAGAAAATTATTTCCAACATACGACTTTGAGAAACATCCTGTCGAATTTCCTTATGTGCAATATCAACGAAATTGTAATGATTGCGGAGTTTTTGCTATAGCTTTTGCTACTTCATTGTTATTCAATATTAAACCTGACAAAGTAAGATATGATTATAGATTAATGCGATCACATTTGTTGAAGATTTTCGAATCAAATACAATTGAGCATTTTCCTCAAGATTCACAAAGTAATGCCCAGAAAGTGCTTCCATTAGCAGTAGTAAGAGCAAGAGAGGCTGAAGCAGCCCGTATACGTGTAATATTTCAATGTAAAAAAAAAGAAGTGGACTATATGCAGAATTTAAAAAATAATCATGCTAAGAAAAGGCATAAATATCAGGAGAATATAGAAGATGAGCGTGCTAAAAAGAGACGTCGATATAAGCAAAATTTTGAAAATAATCGGGCTAAAAAGCGATGTCAATATAAAAAGGATTTAGTAAAACAACGCGCACAAAAGCGTATACGTTATTCTATAAATTCTCAGCATGAACGAGATAGACAAAGAAAATATTCTGATCGTAAATGGGTTTATAATAAGCGATATTATGAGAGAAAGAAGTCTAAATGCGTACTTGCAAACAAAAATCGCGATATTGGTAAAAATATTACTAGAAAATATGCAAAGTTTTGGTCACAAAATTATATAATAAAATTTCGCCCTGTGGCAATTGAAGATATTGAAAAGAAACTTGATATTAGAAATCATATTGAAAGACGATTAGAAGCCGAAAGAATCGTACGTTGGTGTATGCATATTCGAGACAGTTTTGTCCGCAAGATCTATAAAATATTAGCTTCCCTTAAAAATAAATCAGAAGCGTGTTTGACTCTTGCCGAAGAATGCTCTACAATTGACGATAAAATACGTGCATTATGTGGCATATCGCGACATACAGCTTCGTCTGAAAATTATTTTATCGACACATATCGTAACATTACTTCGTCACAACCTTTGGTAATGAACGTAAAAGGTCAAACTATGAATGTATTACCTTTGCAGCAGGCACAAGCAAAAAAATCATGGGAATGTAATACCTTGTGTACAATTGATGATCCGTTTTTAATCGATCGTTATGAAAAATTCCTTCAAACGATAAGTACATGTACTTTAAACAAAATACCACAATTGTTAGAAAAGATTCATACATGTACGATAAAAAATTCAAATAAAAAGGGTCACACACATGCTTGTTACATTGATACGAAACTTTGCAAAGCGATGTTTCTTTGTGTTCAAATATTATCACCTCATTTTCCAAAGGTGAGACATATTAAACGTTTCATTTATCAAATAACAAGTTTCTATCGGAAAATGTTAAATCTGCAGAAGGCTTTAACTTCCGCTGATTTAGACACATTAAATGAAATTATAACTTTGGAACAAGAAAAAGCAAATATGTACAAACATCAGCAGAGTTGTACTATTTTGAGTGATGACGATATCATTTCTCGCTATAGCAACGCATTTAAGGCTTTTACCAAACGCTGCATGGACACACCTCGATATGTTTGTGCATCATGTGAGAGACTTTGTTATAAGAAAAGTGTCTCTGAAATTAATAAGCTTAAAACGCAATTAGATATTCCAATTTGGAGAGATTTAATGGCGCATTTAAAAAAACATAACATTACCCCACAATACATATGTCGTTATTGTGCAGGAAAATTCCGTAAAGGATTAATGCCTGCGTATTGCGTTTTAAATAATCGATTTGTACGTGATACACCCGAAGAAATATCATCTCTTAACACGTTTGAAAAAATTTTTATACAAAGAGCTAAAGCTTTTCAAACTGTTGTTAAAATGGGAACTGTTATTAACAAAAAACTGCCTCATAGAAATATGGTACAAAAAGTAAAAGGTAGAACGTTTCATTTACCATTACCTTTACAAGAGACATGGAATAAATTATGTTCCGATACCGATCCAATTAATAAAAATCATGAAATGTACTTCGTACGTGTTAGAGGTGTTCCGACAAAATCAAAAATTGTTTGGGAGGAATACGTAGATCGTAAAAAGGTACACAAGGCTTTAACATGGCTCAAACGTAACAATCCTTTTTACAATAATATAACACTCTCAGAAACTCACGATGGATTATGTTTAGAGAAACTGGATAATAATGAATTTGAAGCACAAGAGACGGAAAATGATAGTGAATCTGTTTCGGATAACGAACAAGAATTGAGTCCAAAAGTTCCAATGGAAGAAACAAAAAATAACGTAGACGCTATTTTATCAAATGACGAACAAGAATTGAGTTTAAAAGTTCCAATGGAAGAAACAAAAAATAACGTAGACGCTACTTCAAACAATCAGCGTGAAGCGATGTTAACCCAGATTCTTGACGAAAGTCAAGATAGTTATTACGAGCAATACACTATTTATCCTTTATATGAAAAAAAATCATGTCAAAGTGCTACTGCCTTATATCAAATGTTAAAAGTTCAAGATTTGCCCTTGGACAATCGTGAGAAAGCTTTAGATCTAATGTGTTTTCCAGATTTATTTCCTTTTGGTGTTAATGGACAACGCGAAACTAGACAGGTTAAACTTCACAGCCATGAATTTATTAAATGTTGTTTGACATCCAAACATTCACAATTTAGATTAAATCTACAATTCTTATTTTTCTTGTTAAATGATGCGAATATTCGTCAATTAAGTCGTGGTATTTATCATAAATTGTATACAACTGATTCACGAGAACGTTATACGGCTAAAGAATATTTAGAAGCATTGCAGAAAGGTGATATGGAATCTGACTTGAGTTCGATATTTTCCACTTTAAGAAATACGGAACAATACTGGCGTAGACCAAGAAGTGATTTAATTGCTATGACGCAAGAATACGGACCTGCGACATGGTTCTTTACAGTTAGTCCTGGTGAATGGATGTGGAAAGATTTAGGTGCATATCTTCGTAAAGTAAATGGATGGCCTGACGATTCGACGCCCATTAGCGTACTCGTTGCTAAAGATCCCGTGTCGACGTCGAGGTTTTTTGATAATAAATTCAAAGCGCTGCTTGATTTTATTTGTTCCAAAGATCACCCGATCGGAGAAGTAACGCATTACTTCTGGCGACGAGAATACCAAGGTAGAGGTATACAACATTTTCATTTATTAATTTGGATTAAAGACGCGCCAATTATCGGTAAATCTTCTGTTGAAGAGGTTTCTAAATTTATTTTGCAACATATAAGTTGTAAAATGCCAGATCCAAATATTTCACCATTGTTATACAGGCGAGTCAATATGTATCAACTACACAAACATAACGATTATTGTCTTCGTTCTAAAAAGCAGGACGTAAAACGACTCGCGTCTGTCGTTTCGGATTTCCTCGTCCCGTTACAGACACGTTGATTATGAGAGATGTCATAAGTCGATAGCAGGTAGAAAACGATTAAAAATAGAAGTAGGCTTTATGACCTTCCTCGAACAGATACTGAAACCTGTATAAATGATTATAATCCTATCATTCTTACTGCATGGGAAGGAAATATGGATATACAATTATCGGTGAAAAAGCATCGCTGCTTACTTGGTATATTACTAAGTATATAAATAAACCAGGAAAAGTGAAATATCTGATGTTATCTTTGATAGTAAAATAAGAAAAACGAATCATTGGCGAGCCGTCTTTGGAAGATTGCTTTTCGAGCCATGAGTAATAGAGAATGTGGAGCTCTTGAAGCTGCTGATACACTGCTAGGTAATCCTTTATATGGGACTGATCGAAATACGAGTATTAGATGGTTAGATGTTAATATGATACGACATAGAAAAGTTAAAACCTGTAAGGAAATTGAAGCTCTTGATGGAGATTCCACAGAAATATTTTGTCCATCTATAATAGATGATCATTATCCACGGAGACCGGAAGAACTTGAATCCTTGTGTTTATATGAATTTGCACAGCAATATGATATTACGAAAATCAAACCACGAAGTAAAAATATTGAATTCTACAAGATGAATAATGGTTATTATGTGAAACGACGACAGCGTAACTATATTATTAATCACTATAAATATGATGTCAATACGCGGCCGGAAAATTATTTCTTTTCATTATTGCTTATGTTTAAACCATGGCGGAAACTAGATGATCTTAAAATGGATGTGATACTTATGCAGAATCATTTCACAGGGAAAGTTGGATCTTGAGAAAGCATTGCATTATCGTGAAAAAATAGAGGAATTGCAAAAAGCATTTGAAACTGCGAAGCAATTGGTTCAGCAACATTTAGATGATTTAGAAAAACAGCACGAGTCTCAAGATGATCCTGATAATCAATAGGTGTTCAAAATATTGAGGCTGGTGAAGCGATGCAAGATTTTAAGGATCTTGGTGAAAAATTAGTCAGGAAATCGATGTATCTGAAATGATTTTCAAATCTGAACGCAGATCAAAGAAGAGCATTTGACGATGTGATCAACACCGTAACATCGCCGGATAATAAACAATTACTAAAATATGTCAGTGGAGAAGGAGGTACTGGCAAAAGTTTCTTAATTAAAACAATTAAATGCTGATAAAACAAAATCTCAACAAGGATACCGTTGTAGCAGCACCTACTGGTATAGCAGCGTTCAATATCGATGGTTTGACCACTTACAGAGTGTGGCAGTTTACCCGTTGCACATGGTGATACTCCCAAGTATACCAATTATCTGATCACGTTTTGAAAGTTTTACGGGCAGATCTGAAAGATGTTATTCTTATTATAATTGATGAAGTGTCAATGATATCTAATTTAAATTTAGCGTATATACATTTACGACTATCTGAAATATTCAATACCACTGAAGATGGTTGGTTTGGTCAAAAGCATATTCTTTTATTTGGAGATCTGCTTCATTACCTCCTGTACGTGAAAATTTTGTTTTTGTTCGATTATCAAAGAAAGAAATTGATAAATATATTGGCTCTATAGCGTCTACAAATTTGTGGACACATTTTAATTATGACGAATTAACGATCAATATGCGCCAGCAAGGAGATGATCTTATCGTGAATTACTCTCGAGAGTTCGTATTGGTTTATTGACAAAATCTGATTTGAGATTCTCGAAAAAAGAAAAATATCTTTTAAAGGCGAGTCTTTCGAAACAAGATTATACGAATTATGTAATTTTATTGATAATTTGCCATCTGATACCGTTTGTTTACTGCCTACTTGTCATATGTGCGATGTTCTTAACACTGCAATGTTAAGTCGTATTGATTCAAAAGAAATATTATTAATTGCTGAAGATACGTATGAATGTGATAGATATATACGAAAGAAAGTAGTAAAAAAATTAACGGATAATGATGAAGATATACTAGAACAGCTGGACTTTCGAGACAAATTACAATTAAAATTGGAGCTAAAGTCATGATAAGACGCAATATTGATGTCACTTTGGGCCTTGTAAATGGTACAATTGCTACAGTTATTTCTGTTGTGCAGGATACTGATATGTAGAAAAGATAAAACTTCTTTTACCGTCTGGTTTGGAGTATTTTATTGAAAGAGTAAGTGTCAAGTTTCAAGTAATGGATATGGATAAAGCGTATGTTGTTAGAAAACAATTTCCATTATGTTTGAGTTATGGCATCACCATTCATAAAAGCCAAGGATTAAGCTTGCAAAACGCTGTTATAGATATAGGTAATTCTGTATTTAGTCATGGTCAAGCATATGTGCGTTATCCCGAGTAACATCTCTGGATGGATTGCATTTAATTAATTTTGATCCGTTATCTGTAACAGCTAGTGATAGAGCTATTACCGATATAATCGGCTAAGACAACAATTTATACCACAAGCACAAATGATTACTATTTCAAAACAACGTTTTCGAAAAGTAAAAGATGTTCCGTGGGCATTGTCGAAAAGCATTGCTTCCGTTCAAGAGTCACATCAAGAAGCTCGACAAAGTACTGCTTGGGAGATACGTGCTTTTCAAAATACAGATAAAGATTCGCACTGTGCAATGCAGTATTACAATGCTTGTTGCATTTAAGTATTATTAGAAAAAAATTGCTTAATATTAAGAAACAAGATGATTTAAAGAAATTAGCACAGCGATATGAAAGTAATATGGAAAATTTGAACACTGATGCAATACGGAAAAGTTTAGAAGAATACTTTTCGATTAAACGAGATGCCGTCGAATTTCTTACTGCTATTTGTACAAAATATGGTTATGTAAGAAATCTGGTAGAGCAATCAAGTTACTTGTACTAGTCGGTGCAAATCATGTGGTAATACAAAAGTTATTATTACTGATAACAATATAGTTGTCCCAATTTCTATTAAAATTTGAAGAAAAAATGTGATCTTAATGATTTATTAAAGACTACATTTTCACATTGGTGTCAATCACATGACAAATCATGCGAACATTGTGCAGGAAATGATATAATGTTAAAATGAATTAACGTTGACAAAAGAAATGGTTATTATTCATTTAATTTTGTTTTCATACAAGATACTAAGTAATAAAAATACCACAGAAATTTAATTTAAATGGCATATCAACAGCTAAGTATCAATAGCTAAACAGCAATATAAAGTAATGAATGCTATATTTCATGATGGTTCATGTATTGAGAATGGCGATTATACAAGTATGTGTAGAGAAGGGACATCTTGGACTAAAATTGATGAGAAACAAAAAATGATTACGAAAGAAGAACGATGGCCTACAGGTGCTAGAAATATTTATTATTATTTTACAAAAAAGTTGATAATAAAAATTAAGCAACTATTATCAAATATAGATACACATTTTACATAAAAACAATGTCCAGCAATGTATTTTCATGATTAGCAGTGATATTCTAAACCAAATTCAATTGTATTTATTACATATTTTTTATGTGGCATCAACATTGTCTCTCATTTATTAATTTACATATCAATGATTATATTTTAATTATAAAAGACGATGAGAGTGGTAGTGAAATTTTTTCACTTTATTAGCATTAATCACGTTAGAATGCGATTGTCTTATATCGCAAAATATATACAGGTATAAAACTAAAGGTGTTACAACTATTATTTCTAAAACTAAGCAATTATGAAATTTTTGTTTCCTTAGAAATAATAGCCTGTAACACCTTTAGCTTTACAATCTGTACATACTGTTTGTAAGATATACTCTTTATAAGACTAGATCTATATAGACGCGCGCGCTATTTAACTTTAATATTTCACTGTTACTATTACACTATTAACCACACAACTGTCAAAATATGCCATGACAGCCGGTCCTGAAGTAAGCACAAGAGAACTAATCCGCATTGCGGAAAAGCGACAATAATATTTCGATAGATTCGAGTATGGATGACATGCCCTTTTTAGAAGAGGATGCGTAACACTACAAAATGCATGATATCAGTACAAATTACCTTTTTCAAAAAAGGTAAAAAAAGGGCGCCAAGTACACGCGTGGTTGTTACCTCGGAAAAAAACCAAATGGTAGTATCATTAATTTTATCTCACAAAATTGTCTCACAAAAATTGTCTCACAAAATTGTCTGACAAAAATTGTCACACAAATTGTCTCACAAAATTGTCTCACAAAAATTGTCTCACAGAATTGTCTCACAAAAATTGTCTCACAAAATTATTAAATTACAAAATTGTTACTTTATTCAATCCAAGTGATATCTATCTTAACAAAATTATTAAAAACAGAAGTCGTTTTTGTTCGACCCAACTGGCCTAATAATTAATATATTTAAACTCACAACGTTTCGAAAAATTATCTCACAAAATTGTCTCACAAAATTGTCTCACAAAATTGTCTCACAAAAATTGTCTCACAAAATTATTAAAATACAAAATTGTTACTTTATTCAATCCAAGTGATATCTATCTCGAAAAAACCTAAATAACAAGTGGTATCTATTAAAAAAAAAATATGTGAAATTTTTTAATACTGCGCCAATTACAAAGAGAGAATATATATATATATATATATACCTTAACAAAATTATTATTATATCACGAAATTGCGTTACCAAACTCAATCCAAGTGATATATATATTTCAAAAAAATATATGAAATCTTTAAATTACGCCAACTACAAAGAGAATATTATATTGCTTTGAAAAATAATTGTAGTGCAACTACTCTTAAAAAATAAAACAAAATTGTGTTACCTAACTCAACCCAAGTGGTATGTATCTTTGTATTCCTAAGGATCTTTCTATCAACCCAAGTGGTAGTAGTTTTAATTCTCCTTGATAAAATTATAATATTACAAAGAATCGTTTAATCATTTTAATCACAAAGAATTAAAGAGGTAACATTATAAAATAAAAATATTTAATTAAAATAAAATAAATAAATTTTTCTTGTAAAAAACTTGGCGCTGCTTTTTTAAAGTCTATCCAGACAAATTTGCATCGCGCATAAACATAAGCGTAAGAAATTGATTGGTTCAGATATATGTGCAAAAGGAAATAGACCAATCCATCTCTTTATGCATATGCTTATGCACCTATGCAAGTTTGTCTGGATTAACCTTAAAAAAGCAGCGCCAAGTTTTTTACAAGAAAAATTTATTTATTTTATTTTAATTAAATATTTTTATTTTATAATGTTACCTCTTTAATTCTTTGTGATTAAAATGATTAAACGATTCTTTGTAATATTATAATTTTATCAAGGAGAATTAAAACTACTACCACTTGGGTTGATAGAAAGATCCTTAGGAATACAAAGATACATACCACTTGGGTTGAGTTAGGTAACACAATTTTGTTTTATTTTTTAAGAGTAGTTGCACTACAATTATTTTTCAAAGCAATATAATATTCTCTTTGTAGTTGGCGTAATTTAAAGATTTCATATATTTTTTTGAAATATATATATCACTTGGATTGAGTTTGGTAACGCAATTTCGTGATATAATAATAATTTTGTTAAGGTATATATATATATATATATATTCTCTCTTTGTAATTGGCGCAGTATTAAAAATTTCACATATTTTTTTTTTAAATAGATACCACTTGTTATTTAGTTTTTTCGAGATAGATATCACTTGGATTGAATAAAGTAACAATTTTGTATTTTAATAATTTTGTGAGACAATTTTGTGAGACAATTTTGTGAGACAATTTTTGTGAGACAATTTTGTGAGATAATTTTTCGAAACGTTGTGAGTTTAAATATATTAATTATTAGGCCAGTTGGGTCGAACAAAAACGACTTCTGTTTTTAATAATTTTGTTAAGATAGATATCACTTGGATTGAATAAAGTAACAATTTGTAATTTAATAATTTTGTGAGACAATTTTTGTGAGACAATTCTGTGAGACAATTTTTGTGAGACAATTTTTGTGAGACAATTTTGTGTGACAATTTTTGTCAGACAATTTTGTGAGACATTTTTGTGAGACAATTTTGTGAGATAAAATTAATGATACTACCATTTGGTTTTTTTCCGAGGTT